>NW_007400110.1:0-833 GCF_000475195.1 Diaphorina citri | reverse complement strand
GTCAAGACGCTCGCCTGGTAAACAGGAGGGCGTGGGTTCGATCCCAGCCGAGGCATGGAATTTTATCCTCATTTATTTAAGATTTTGACCACATAATAATGGAGCTCTAAGAGTTAGGTGGTAGAAAACGCCTCCGGCGTTAACCTCGCCTCTAGTGGTTACCTTCCACTCAAGAGTCTATTATTATTATTATTATCTCTTCCCTTTTGGAACGATAAATACGAAAATACCTCTGAAGTTATTTACAATTCCCTGTATCAAAAACCTCTTGAAAAATAATAAAGAAAGAAGATTGAAAAATCCTCCCAATACCTTTCAATAAAAATTAAAAATCTTTCAAGCCGTTTTACTCAAAACTTGATTTTCATCTTGTAGGTCTTCTTGATTACCTAACTTGAGTCTTGAGTCGACCCCGCTTGAGCGGGATTAAAGACGAAGTGAAAGAAGAGGTCTTCTTGAATAAATCTCTTCATTCATATCAATTAAATTCCTATATTTATAATATGTATTCCATCACAAGTACCAATAGATGAATTATGTATTATGTAATCAAAGTATTTTTATTTAATAATTTCATACACCTTGTTTATTTATTTCTATTCCTAGTTATGTAAGTACATAGTTTGTAGGTCTGTATACAATGTACCTGTCAGCCCTTTCGAATTCAAAATTTCAAATGTTTTTAAAAGAGGCTCTTTGACTAAAGTAGGTACAAAGTATTGAACGAAAGCTCAGTAAGTTTAAAGAAAAGGTAAGTAAGTGTTTGATAGTTGATAGAGGGAACGAATGTAACAACGAAGGTCTCCTCTCGAAATCAAAGAAGCGGGCAGGAT
>NW_007400109.1:0-833 GCF_000475195.1 Diaphorina citri | reverse complement strand
GAAGATGCCTTCACCGGCGAAACTAGTCCATAAAATGAAATAAAACCCAGAATATTTTACAAATAGTGAAGAAGTATAATTATGTTTATCATTTCAACCTACCTAGTCAAGATGGACCTTCACAATCTTCAATCTATCGTTTCTTCTTTTCTTGGTTTACTTTGTCCTTCGGATCAATTTAATTTGAAAAAACCATTCATTGATGTAAATTTATAATGGAACAATAAATTCTTGGAGTGCAGCACCTGTTGCTGATATTCCCACATTAATAGTTTTAGGAACCAATGTTCTAGAGAATCTAGAGCTAGACGGTAGGTATATTCTGTATGTTCAAGCATATTTTAAACTCATCTCCCTATATTATTCCATACACATCATCGCCGTCTTGTTTCGCCGTCTCTTTCCTATGCCTTTGTGTCTAATGTACACTTTATGCAGTCATCTTTGTCTGTCGTATACAGGGCAAGTGCTTGTTCAAGTCTATTGGACATATTATGTTCACTGTACCTCTATAATTATGTACATTGTACACAGATATTACTTTATGTTGCATTGTACACAGATATTACTTTATGTTGCATATTACCTATTGAACATGAAATTAGTATGTAGGTATATCGCATAATCTTGGATATGAAATATAGGTACCTACTTACATAGATCTCCTTCTCCTTCTTTCTTCACTGAACATTTCCCCAATCTTATTTGAGGTCGGCGTTACCCTCCTTCATCCTCCCCCCACCATACCCTCCTATTTAACGCCTCCTCCCTTCTCCATCCCTTTTCTCTCAAGTCCTCCTCGACATTATCCTAAACCTAATATAAATACATGG
>NW_007400108.1:0-833 GCF_000475195.1 Diaphorina citri | reverse complement strand
TGAACGTGGGAAGTTACTTTACATCTGACTGCCATATTCACATGAAGGGGTAAACACTTCAATGTGTTATCAGAAGACATACACAATATACAGGTGTACCTTTTCTTTTTAGGGAGGGAGGGGTGGAACTCATTTAGTAAATAAATTCCACAAAGAAGCACCCCAGAGCAAGTCCTTTGTTTTTCTATTTGTACCTACACCTCTATCAGTTAAGAGTAGGTTTAAACTAAAGGCGCAATCACACTAAGGACTAAGGCAACAGTGTAAAAGCACCTTAGGGCTTGAATAACTACGTAATAGAATCGTCTAAAGAGATGGGAAGAACCCTCTCATCTGGTTCTTTTAATGACACTATCTAGGTACAGAACGGTTCCTTTGATCTTTTGTTTACTCAGTTATCCCCTAGGAATGGAAGGGAGGGGGATGTTTAAGGGAGGAGAGTGAAGGAAGGAGGGGAAAAGGGAATGAAAATAATTAATGTGATAGAAATGCACTTCCTTTGTGTTACTTTGACACAGTTTTTGTGGTAATCCCAGCGTTATTAAGAGTTTCCGACATTTAATTTGCCAAGATACTAGGGAAACTAGATACTTATTAATATTTTCGTAAATGGTCGCTACCCACTTGTACTCACAAGCAGGCGGTATCCAGAATTTTATCGAGGGGCAGGGGGCAAGAGTACAAAAAGTGATGTACCGGATTGGGGGGAGGGGGTGGATGCTCTAAATTTTCGGAGTCTGGCCTACAGTAAAGGAAAAAAGCCCGAGCGGGCTGGGGGCTGACCCCCTCGGCCCCCTCTCTGCTTACAAGCGTGAACACTGAGCACAAACGAA
>NW_007400107.1:0-769 GCF_000475195.1 Diaphorina citri | reverse complement strand
TTCGAACCCAGCACCTCCAGGTTGAGAGCCCGTGTTCTTGACTACTCGGCCACGGAGGTGGGTTTGAGGTTTAGTATTAGAGGTCCGCCTCTTCGAAAAGGCTAAGAACCCCTGATATAGTACATTTGTACATATGTACGAGTACATATTACGTTTGTCTGCATCGCAGAAAAACCGGCTTGAGTGCTTCAACTTGTACAAACTAAGTATGTATAATGTATATCTCTCGTGCATCATGCATGTCAAAGTTCTGTGTGCACTTCTAAACACTTTCATTACAAGTGGACCAGATTAGGAACAAAACTCAATGTGGCGAACCTTGGAGGCCAGTTCCCACTTCTCGTCCGGAAAAAAAAATCGTGTCGTGTGTAGTGGGAACAGTCTTTTTTAAATTACATTGCCTACAGGACATTCGGAAAAAAATCGGATGAAACTCACGACAAGTGAGAACGGGCCTTTAGGAATGAAAGATTATAATATAACGAGTATGTAAAATGCACCAGACATTATTATTCCGAGTCGTGCATGTTTTTTTTTTTTTTTTTTTTTTTTAAGAGATGAGTTTCACCACCGTTTTTATTTCGTAGGAGTGAAACAACTGCTATATTAGACGCACGTGGTCTGTGTCGTAGCATGCCCATCCCGTATGTTTGGCGCTTCCCTCGAGGACCGAAAGGCCATCATGTCAATGAGCGCAATGCTCTGTGCGCAGTCAACGCACGCGCATTTCTTATCAGTTGTCTTGCGTCTTGCCGCTCATTGATATATT
>NW_007400106.1:0-833 GCF_000475195.1 Diaphorina citri | reverse complement strand
GAAGTTTGCCATTCTTTAACTGTATCTTTAATTTCTTTAATTTTATTGGGAGGTTGAATATTATCCCACCAAATTTGCCATTTTTTCTTAAATTCGTTTTTTAAGAAAGCTTTTAAATCAACAGGTGTGATCAGGGAATAATTTTGGGCATTGGTAAATGACTGAGCTGCCTTGTCAACCTCTTCGTTCCCTGCTATACCGCAGTGAGATGGTATCCAAATAATTTTAACGTTATTTCCTTTTAGGATTAGTTTATGGCATGCCACTTGAATATCATGTATTAAAATGTTTTTACAGAATAACTGTTGCATAGATGAAATCAAGCTTTTAGAATCAGTGAAAATTAGTATGTTGTCAGGTATTGGGCGGTTAATTAAATTATCCAAGCACATTTCCATTGCAAAGGCCTCAGCTGTAAAACTTGAAGATAAGGAGTTCAGTCTGTAAGTGGACATTTCTTGATTAATCTTGTGAGCACTTCCCACGCCTCTGCAACTTTTGGAACCATCAGTAAAACATACCAGTGAATTATTCTTTCTATTCTTGTTGATGTATTCACAATATTTGAGTTGAAAATCTTGAGGTAAAACAGAGCGTTTAGTGGAGCCTGAAATTTTCTCAAACTGAGGGGATCTGATTTGCCATGGAGGATAAGAGCAAGATGGGGTGGAGCCTGAAATTTTCTCAAACTGAGGGGATCTGATTTGCCATGGAGGATAAGAGCAAGATGGGAGGCGAAGAAGAGGGTATATATACTTGAGGTCAATCCATTCGGAAAACCTAACAGCTAAGGGTTTGGAACTATTAACAAATATTAAGTCCCTGCCATGTCT
>NW_007400105.1:0-833 GCF_000475195.1 Diaphorina citri | reverse complement strand
ATGCAAAACTGTAGAAACAATATCCTATCTCACCTCGTCCGAGCTCATCTCAGCCCTGTTCATAAACACAGCCTCAGAGTTGAAGGAAAGAAATATGTTTCCAACAATGAAAAATGAGCCAATGCAAAATTTGAAGAAATGGAAACAGATGATGCCAATCTGCAAATGCCAAGTTACTGGAATGAGAGAATCAATGGGTCATATTGAGTTTAAGATGGTGTTTCGGGAGTCAACGAATTGAATCCATCTCAGACTCGACCCGTTAGCGTCTAGTTTTTCGACTCTTCAGTTCTCTACTACAGACAGCTTCGACTTACATAAACCATCATGAAATTCAGTACTCTTAATAAATGCGATTTTTTTCCCCCCTAGATCAAAAGAGAAATCATCTCCAGTCTTCCTGACATACTCAATTTTGACGTTCACTCAACAGTAGCTGTCAAACTAAGGTGAGTACCAAGTATTATCATTACATTTAGTATGCTAGGGGTATAAAGGTCTGCAAGGCTCATCAAAACAAAGTGGAGTAGAGAGCATAGCGCATAGAGCTTTTTGCTGAATCCGTGGTTCCTCTATATCGCCACTTCCCTCTACCTGTTCGATGCTCTATACGCTTTGCTCTCCTCTCCACTCTGTTTTTAGCCTTGGTGTTTTTAGTCCGTTCTTCCTGTATTAAATTACAATAGTAATAATAATAAAAGGTATAAGGGACGGACTATTGTATTCGCTTCGGTGTCGTCTGTGTGTCTGTCTGACCCCATAGAAGGACTTATCCAAACCTGGTTGACCTATATATCAAATTAAAGGTCTTTTTACCAGGAACACGAAAGTGG
>NW_007400104.1:0-833 GCF_000475195.1 Diaphorina citri | reverse complement strand
TTAAATGTAGGCCTCGGCTCTCATGGGTTAAGCAAGATGATGGTAAAAACACACAAAGTGGTAGAGAACTTACTAGAGGCTGTAGAGAGAATTCTTGATGAGTCACCGAAGACATGGCGACCCTCGAGCATTCCGTGGAGACAGAAGGAACAAATATTGAAACTAATAACGAAAAATCATGCAGGAAGACAATAGAAAAAGTTTTGACAACTCGAAACAAAAAGAACGAGTGTAAAATCAAACACTCTCAGGAACTTGAATGAATTTCGTTGTTTCAAATCGAATCAAACTTAAAAACATCCCCTTTGAAAGGAAAAGTCCTTTGAAACTTGAGAGTTGACTTGACGCAGACGATAAAACGAAACTGTTGTGAAAAAGAAGGATGAGGAGGAAGAAGAAGAAGAAGGGAAAGAAGATGACGGGTTTTGAAAGGAAAAGTCCTTTGAAACTTGAGAGTTGACTTGACGCAGACGATAAAACGAAACTGTTGTGAAAAAGAAGGATGAGGAGGAGGAAGAAGAAGAAAGCAAAGAAGATGACGGGTTGGGTGTGAAAGTTTGAAAACATTAAAGAAAACAGGCGAGGAAGAAGATGCAGAGATTAAATCTGCTTTGACTGATAATTAAATTGTTTTTGCCTTTCTACAAGGTTAAAGAAGGTTAAATGTTCTTCTTTAATAGTCTCTAATGTCTTTGATGTAGATCTCCAAGTTTGTGAACTTTTGTAATTGACTTTCGAAGGATGGGTAACTAAAGAAAGTTTGTGAAAGACCTGCAGACCTCCTGTCTAGAGATGGAGAAGTGGCAGGGCATTTGATTGTGTTGAAGTTGGAA
>NW_007400103.1:0-833 GCF_000475195.1 Diaphorina citri | reverse complement strand
CATCTACACGACGCGAGGGAGCGGAAGCGAGGTAAATGCGCGAGTAGACTCGCTTCGTCTAAACCTACCTTAAGAAGAAGAAACGGCTTCTTGAAAATTCTAAAGTCTTCCTAGATAAGAGTAAAAAACACAGTTTTTCCTCATGATTGTATTCATTTTCATTTTAGTTAGAACTTGCGACTGTTACTACTTATTTATTTAATGAGGTAATACTACTTATGAAGGTACTTACTTAGTACTTACCTATATATTATTTATGTTATTTTATGTTGGTTCTTTTTTCCCTGCCTTGTATAATACCAACCTACCTGGTAGAGTTACCTACTCGCTTCTTTAATAACTGTCTCGGAAGATTTTACTGTTTAATGAATGAACTCGTCATATCCGAACAAAGCAAACAAAAATAAATATAAAATAAGTAAAATTTAAAAATTGCCGCCGGGACAGCTATCCCACGTCGTCCGAGCTCATCTCAGCTCAGTACATAAACACACCCACAAGGCAACCTTTCACGCTAACTGGGCTGCTTAATAACTTTTGATAATAATAATAGACTCTTGAGTGGAAGGTAACCACTAGGCGAGGTTAACCCCTTAGGCGTTCTCTACCACCTAACCCTTAGAGCTCCATTATTATGTGGTCAAAATCTCAAATAAATGAGGATAAAATTCCATGCCTCGGCTGGGATCGAACTCACGCCCTCCTGTTTACCAGGCGAGCGTCTTGACCACTACGCTACCGAGGCAGGTAATCTACTATCCTCCCAAAATAAATCAAGTGCCCACAAAAAATAAACAAAAATCCATCCCACCCCAAAAAAGATTAGAAATCAA
>NW_007400102.1:0-833 GCF_000475195.1 Diaphorina citri | reverse complement strand
TGAACAAAATAAAAAATAATAGGTAAATTTAAAACGCGTTGGTGACAAAAATTTGACATTATTTTTCGTGTTAGGGGATTTTTCCCCATTTAAATCTTCATTTATTTATATTTTGATAAAAGATTTATTTGTATCCTTTGGAAAAATCATCAGGCGACAGGTCTTTGTAAATTGCTAAAAATTAGGAATATAGGGAGGGAGAGAGAGAGAGAGAGAAAAGAAAGAGAATGAAATTCAAGCTTTCTGTTTTCCCGAGTCTTCTTCTTCATTCTTGAACCGAGGATTTTGCTGTTAGGTGGGGGGGCAAAGTTTTCAACTCTGTTGACTTTTCAACAAAGTGAAAAAACACAGCAAGATGTTGGAATTGAGATTTATTGCTCCCCCATTTGTCATGTCTGTTGGGTTGTGGGGCTTAAATTGTTCATTATTTTCCTTGTTCCATTTCCTTTCGCTCTCTGCTTCTTATCCTCACAGCAAGATGTTGGAATTGAGATTTATTGCTCCCCCATTTGTCATGTCTGTTGGGTTGTGGGGCTTAAATTGTTCATTATTTTCCTCGTTCCATTTCCTTTCGCTCTCTGCTTCTTATCCCGAATCTTTCCTGTTAATCTGTTTTTATTTAAATACAATATAAATCTTTATCCTGTCTGTTTCTCTGAAATTTCGCACCTCAGTAAGTTGTGATTCAACGTGGGGAAAGAAGGGTTTCTCCCCCTCCTTTTTTTCTCTGTGATATTTAAAATAATTATGGAAAGCATTAAAAATGCAGTAAACAATTTGTAGAAAGAGAATTACTTGAGAAAATAAACAAATTCTAGGGGAAAAAGTAGTAG
>NW_007400101.1:0-833 GCF_000475195.1 Diaphorina citri | reverse complement strand
GAAAAAAAAAAAAAAAAAAAAAAAAAAAAAAAAATTGCTCTGTTCATTACAAAACTTTGCCCTTTTTTTAGGTTTATCTATTTTTTTATATACCTATTTGTATTAATAAAGTGTTCTAACATAGGTTTATCTATTGATGAGGTAGAACTGTAATGTAACACCTAAGGTTTTTTTTTTTAAAAGAGGTTTGACAGAGGGAACTGTAACTGCTATGGTCTTATCGTCCCTAAAATCGAAGAGAGAAGATCCTAAATTGCCCCAGTGTAAAGGTACCTTAACTGCTATGGTCTTATCGTCCCGAAATCGAAGAGAGAAGGAAGACAGGATAGGAGAAAGCCAGCCGTTCCAAGAACGAACATCCCATCAGGATAAAATCCGCCCCGGGCGGGAATCGAACCCGCGGCCTAGCGCTTACAAGGCAGACGCACTACCAACTAAGCTAACTAGGCTGGACCTAAGGTCTTATCGTTCCAAAATAGAAGAGAAAATAAGGATAGGGTGGGACAAAGTCAGCCATCCGGGAACCGCTCCCCCCGGGCGGAAATCGCCCCTCGATCGAACGCTTGTAAAGGTACCTTTACACTGGGGCAATTTAGGAAGCAACCGGCAACAGCAACCTGCAGCATGCGGCATTGCCGCGCCGCATGCGGCGTTGCCTTATACCTTGCGGCGTTGCTTTGTGTGTTGCTAGTGGTTGCTCTACGCCGCAAGGCTTCCCATCAGAAATGGATAGAATTGCCTGTTGCCTTGAGTTCCCAGTGCTGAGAATGGTCGATTTGTGAACTTTTTACAAAGTGCATAAATTTTATTTATAATTTCGTATTGTTTTTCAC
>NW_007400100.1:0-833 GCF_000475195.1 Diaphorina citri | reverse complement strand
TTCATCCCCTCTCTCTCAAATCCTCTTGCACCTTATCTCTCCTTTTCTTCATTAAACGAAAATCCTTTGATCTTACCTAATTTATAAATATAGATAAATCGCAGTATAGACCTTTACAAACACCTTGTATGTCCTCGGATGATGTACACAGGTGACTGGTTGAACATCCTGTAGAAAGCCCATATCTTCCTCTCCATCAGGAGCTGAGGTTTGGGGTGAAAGTTGTTAGATAAAAGCGGCGAAAAGCGAAATAATAATTTTAATGAGATTGGAGAAACTTGCGAAAACTGAGCTTAGCTTTCAGCGTAGGCATTACCCCCTGCTGGAAAAAGCCCGGGTCACACAACAGGTATATACTTCGTATGGAGCGTCAGTAAATAGTTCTTTTGACTATGAACTAGCACTGCCTCTACTCCTCAGGTTAGTGAGGTGGATGTACCTGTACAATCTGCTGGGAAAATCAAGAAGAGACGGAGGAAATGAGAAATACCTATCTAGAGAGGCGGAGTTGGCACATCCACTAAAATGTACTAGGTACATTAGAAAGTTGTGATACAAAAGAAAGAGAGAAAACTGACACAAGAGACTCAAGAGAGGTTATAAAACAATTTCCATGTAGGTCCAAGAGAGAAAATGAAAGTTAGAAGAGTAAGAAATAAACATCTAGCCATGTGCAGGTATGATACATAGGTAATGTTTTAGTGTGGTGTAGTTGTCACATCAACTAAAGGTGCTCTTTATTTGGTTGTATTTCTAAGTTATTCATTTTTGTTCAGTTGGGTTCAGGCCGGTTTGACCAAAGAAAATATTCGTTCAGATTTAGTTAATTAATA
>NW_007400099.1:0-833 GCF_000475195.1 Diaphorina citri | reverse complement strand
TTCTCCTACTTTAACCTCGACCTTTTCTCCACCTTGTCCTCCATTTTATCTTCTTTTCCTGCACTTCCTCCTCCTCCTCCTTCTCCTCCTCCTTCTCCTTCTCCTCCTCCTCTTCCTCCTTCTCCTCCTCCTTCTCCTCCTCCTCTTCCTCCTCCTTCTCCTCCTCTTCTTCTTCCTCCTTCTCCTCTTCCTCCTCCTTCTCCTCCTCTGCTTCCTACTTTTATTGTTCCTCTACCTACTTTGTCAATTCCTCCTCCTTTTTTTCTCGTCCTCTTTCTCTATCTTCTTCACCTTCTTCTCTATCCTCTCCTTGTTGTTGTGCTTTTTCTTCTCTTCTTCCTCTCTCTCCTCTTCCTCTGCCTTCTGCTTTTTTTTTGTTCCTCTCCTTCTTCTTCTTCTTCTCCTTCTCCGCCACCTCCTCCTCTATCTCCTTCTTCCTCTACTTTCACCTTTGTCTTCTGTTCCTTTTTATCCTCGTCCTTCTTCTCCTCCTTTTCTTTGCTTATCCTCCCAATACTATTTCTTCTTCTCTTCCTCCTACTCATTCTACTCCTCCTCCTCCTCCTCCTCCTCTTTCTTTTCTCTACCTTTTACTTCTCTTCGTCCTTCTCCTCCTCTTCTCTCAGCGTCCTCCTTTACCTTCTCTTTTATCCTCTCCTTGTTCACCTCCTTTTTCTATTTCTCTTTCTGTTCTTCTTCCTACTTCTTCTCATCCTCCTCCTTCTCCCCTTTCTCCTCCTTCTCTCCTTTCTCCCTCCCCCTCCTTCTCATTTGACGTGTTACCGTTATGTCCTAATGAGCTCAGTTGCTCAGTACAGTCCAATTTAGAAAGC
>NW_007400098.1:0-834 GCF_000475195.1 Diaphorina citri | reverse complement strand
GGTGATGCAGATGTCTACCTACCTACTTGGAAACGATGTAAACAAAATGTTAACTTTAATGCTCATAATAAAAGTGCAAATTGTAGGACTTGATAATTTCCAATTTGTATGATTTTACCTACAAAACACAGACGGAGTGAACTAGTAAATCAGTTTCAAATGAGCTAGTCAGACTCTACATGAGTGTGATACTATTTTAAAGTTACCAATGCAAATGTTTTCGATGTTTTCTTTGATAAGAGCATTGACACAACAAAATATATGAAGGGTTTTCTGATCTCTTCATTGGCTTACATTCTGTATTAGTTACCAAATGGATGAATAATGTATTTGGAGTTTTTTTTCTATTTCTCTTGTTATTTTATAAATATACCTAAATACACTTACTTTAATATTTAAATGATGATCATGCTTTTTAATATTTTTCATTTTAACAATGCTAATATTATGTATTCCTACATTATTATTCATAAATTCACATGATAACTCTATTGAGGTGTAAAACGTACTTTGGTTTGCAAATTCCTATTAATTAAACATGTGTAGTCACAACTGTGAATAGATATGAGTAGACGAGTATAGTAAGTTGTATTTACAACTTAATATTAGATATATGGGGATCCTAATTCCTATTCCTGCAGTTCTTCAATCAACACTGTGCAGTTTTTCAAATTGAGTAAATCTGGTCACTGGTCCCACTCCCACCTAAACGATTTAGTTTTAACACTGTTTTCTTTCTTTACATTGAAGACAACACAAGGCAGTCAAGGGACATACTAAACAATTTAATTGGAAGACACACAAAAGCTCAAATTTCAAGGAGATTCGAATATT
>NW_007400097.1:0-834 GCF_000475195.1 Diaphorina citri | reverse complement strand
GGTGGCTGGACTGGTGTATTGGGGCTATGTACTGCCTTTGATGGAGGATATGAGGGCGCAAGAGGAAGAGTTGAAGGACCGGGGCTGGATGAGAGGGTGGTTCGATTGGATTGCTGCCCAAGTGGTGGAGTAAAGTTTGCCACTCTTCAAGCGACTTCAAGGAGTTTCAGTGCTGGAGAGGAAATGTTTCGGTGTCTTTTGGAGAAATGTTTGAATAGTATGTTCTATCTTTTGTTATACTTGGAGATGAGCAATAAATATGTACCTACCTGCTAGTATCTGGAGGCAGAAGTATACTGTGTACTTTTTTCTAAAGATTTTTGATAGAGGCAACTGTATCTGCTAAGGTCTTATCGTCCTGAAATCGAAGAGAGAAGCAAGACAGGACAGGAGAAAGCCAGCCGTTCCGATAGTGAACCTTATCCGTCCAGGATAAAATATGTCCCGCGGCCCAGTACTTTCTTTTGATATTTAAATATCTAAATTCAAATCATGAATTAGGTATGTATCTGTGGTACAACAGAGCCTTTTGCCGCTGGTGGTCGCTATTCGATTAAAGTAGATACTCAATTGCAGAAGGTCCCGGGCTCGATCCCCATAAGCAACAAAAATTAATAGGTACCTACTCGATTTTCGATTGCAAATATTTCAACGGGCTACTTTCTGATGTTCACAATACTCTATTGTGTCTCATCTCACCCATCTGATGAGAGGCATACTACGGGGTGGGTATGCTAATACACAGACCACAAACATGTAGGAGTTGTAGGAGTTGTTTCATTGCTACGAAATAAAAGCGGCGTTGAAACACTCATCTTTTTTTTATTATTAAAA
>NW_007400096.1:0-834 GCF_000475195.1 Diaphorina citri | reverse complement strand
TACAGATGACCTTGGATCGATTCCGTCTTCTGTCACGCATCAAATCATCAATTTCGATAGCTTGTGCCTATATTCCTACATTGTTAGATATAATATATAAATCCGACAATCTCTGGAAAGTACCCAATTACCTGTAGATACCTACGTTTCATTGACATATTACTGTTTTCCTTCGAGTAAGATACTCGGACCTTGTACCTAGATAGGTCAGGCAAGGGGATTGGGATTATCTCACAATGGAAGCTTAGACACTGCGCTGCCCTTCTCTCTCCTCTTTCAGAAAGATAAGACTTTAGCAGTTACAGCTCCCTCTAATCCTCTATCAACTTTTGCAGCTTAATTTCATACACAAAAAGCTCACCCCGAGGCTTATGTGTTAGGGGCAAACAGCTCTAAGGATGGGTTAAGCTTCTACGAATCCTCTATCAAACTTCTATCGATGGCTATGACCCTGTAGGTAAAAACCGATCTAAATGAAGTACCACACTAATTTATTCAGCAAATAATGCTCTTTTACTGAACATCGAATCTGGCCCAAATTTCAGTACAGAAAATATGAGTTTCAGGAAATTTCAGTCATTTCAGAAGAGCTCATGGTATAAAAAAAGAACCCTACGGAACACTTGATACAATACGATCATTGTTTTATTACCTTACTTAGACGAACATTGACACCACAGTGTAAATAAAATTATTTGACAGGTACACTGAGGAAAAAAATAGTAATATGGTGCATTGGTGCCAAAAGTTAGCGTGAAAGAACTCTATGGTTTGAAATGCTATATTATAGTGTCGATCTTCTCGATATAATAATATGAAGAGTTCAAGTTTGAG
>NW_007400095.1:0-834 GCF_000475195.1 Diaphorina citri | reverse complement strand
GGCTTACTGTAAGCTTCTGGTTTCGAATACAAAGGTTCCAGGTTGTTGAGTGTAGTGGACAGCTATGATTATGAAGTTATGAACTGGGATACTGAATTTCATGTTGAGTGCGAATACAAACGGAGTTAGCGGTAAGTTTTACTTCCACGATTTTTCGTCTGTTTGTTCCGCGATAATGTCCAAACGGTTTGATTGATATTAATTCTAATGAAATTTAGCAACACATTAAACACCTTCCAGAGTGAGCGGTAAGTTTTACCTCCACGATTTTTCGTCTGTTTGTTCCGCGATAATGTCCAAACGGTTTGATGGATATTAATTCTAATGAAATTTAGCAACAGGCAACACATTAAACACCTTGCGGGTTTGCTCATTAGGTATTGGTGATCGATAGGACCTCTTTTTCTGAATGGGTTTTACCAGTACTCTGAATTACGAGTAGGCTTCTTTCCGTTCATCCAGACATACAGTTACTCACTTTCCGTGTACATCAGATTCTAATCTTGAATTTCGTCTTCATTTTCATCTTGGTCTTTACTTTCGTCAATCTATACCTGAAAGATGAATAGGAAATAACATAGAATTCGGTTTCTCGTAGCATATTCTCAATCTTAAGTTTTTTGCATCAATGAATCCATGCAGGACTACTTTAGTTCTGCATCTATTAAGTCTTTTTCTGGAGTACCCCTATTAATGGTCAACTCGTGCAGAGGTGTAAGTCCAAGGGGACGAGAAGTGTGGAGGTGTCCTAAGTGAACGAGAAGTATGGAGGTGTACTAAGTGGAGGCTCTCGTACAAGAAACTCATCTGGACTTAATGGACAAATCTTGTCCG
>NW_007400094.1:0-834 GCF_000475195.1 Diaphorina citri | reverse complement strand
TTTTTTTTTTTTTTTTTTTTTTTTTTTTTTTTTTTTTTTTTTTTTTTTTTTTTTTGCTTTTTCAAGAAACTCAACAAGGGAAAAAATGTAGGTAATTATAACTCCAGTGCTAATTAAAAACGAAATTATTTTGGAACAACAACAACAACAACAACAACAACAACAACAACAACTTTTCTGCTTATTAAAGTTCATGAAAATAACAAAATTTCATTTTATTGTTTGCATTGTTGTTGAAGTCGGAATTAGACTGCCTCATAAAAAGAGTAAAATAACATTTGTCTAAAATTTTGAAGCACTTTTCTTCACAAACAAGATGAATAAAATGTACAGGTAAGTAGGTATGCAGGTAATGTACATCCTATTCATTTGTGAATGTTATGAGAGCATTTAGAGTTAATTTAAACAAAGAGTTAATTTCGTTTGCTGATAATTACCTAATATAATTTATCAATATTTTGTAGAACCTATACGATTGCTACAGTACCTAATGCTTGCAGTTCTGACATCACTTCTAACTTTTAACCCTAGTGGCAAAGAAAATTACTACATAATATTTTACCTAGACCTACCTTTGTTCCCTATTCGTGTAGTTTATCTACATGACTCTCCATGTTTTAATGCACGTAATACGGTAATACCTAACATTGCAGCATTTGCATCAGTAGAGTCAGTAGACAGATAATTATGTAAAAGGTACCTCCCCTTCCTATCTGAACGGAAGTATCACGGTGCAAAACAGTCGGATTCTACTGTTCTTTATGTCTACTCAAAAGATTTAAAAAAGAAAACCTCATTGTACTTGCCGAATGAAATACAAAATACGGTACCAAC
>NW_007400093.1:0-834 GCF_000475195.1 Diaphorina citri | reverse complement strand
GGAAGGCTATTTTACATTTTACTGTTGAAAATGAAAAAAAAAAAAAAAAAAAATCTGTTTAAAAGTGACGCCGCGTCGCGCCGAATGGCTAGAGGGAAAATGCCAGATAGGTAGGTCTACCTAATTGATAGATTGGCTTAAAAGTACACCTACGGCGCGGCGATAATACCTAGAATGATGCGTAGGTACCTACTGCTTTCTTTTACCTGTCCTACTCAGCCTGGGTGAGGTTAATATGAGTAGGTACCTACCTAGGTGGGTAGCTCATCACCAAATAAGTTACCTAGGTAATCTAGGTATCTACCTAAGGTGTATTTTACATTGGTCAGTAGCCACAGTTTCCCGAAAGAAAATTACACCTCAACCTACAGGGAAAATTAAAAAAATTCTGTCTAAAAATAAATTTTGCCCTTGTACAGAAGACAGAAGTAGGTAGGTACCTAGCTACTTCACCTAGACACCTAGGTAGCTAGGTACTTGTGTAAGTTCAACTTCAACAATATTCAAACATTATTAAACTAGACCGCTACGTTTTTGGGAAAGGCTGTTGCACTATTAAAATTTAAACACTCAAATCCAGTCTTTTCCACCTCCTTGGCATCAAGGAGTAAACCACTACAATGGATATCTGAACGTACCCCAAAAAGTTGCTGTGGTTGCTGCTACTCATGGCTAGTTTCACATTAGTCGTTAGGAAAGTAAACAAAATTCAAATTTTAAAATTTAGCTGATTTTTGAAATTTTTGAATTTCGTTGTGATTTTGAAGTTTGGAAAATAGGAAAATCTAGGTCTTTTTTCTACTTTTTCCTCTTAGAAATATCTTCTCATCAGTT
>NW_007400092.1:0-834 GCF_000475195.1 Diaphorina citri | reverse complement strand
AGCCGAGGCGGGAGCCAGAGCTCATTTGTATTCAAATCTTTGCCATAGGGAGGCGACTTGATAGGACATTGAAGAAAATGACATTTAGAGGGAACAAACTGAGGAGGAGGAGGAGGATGCAAAAACGAAAGAAAGGGAGGTAACGAAGGAAAGGAGGAGGCAAAACAGGAGAGAAGGAAAACGACATTTAGAGGGAAATTTTTGAAGAAGGGAGAGGAAAAGACGAAAGAAAGGGACGAACAAGAATGGAAGAGAGGAGGAGGCAATACAGAAGGAGGGAAAGAGAAGACAAGAAAACGATATTTAGAGGGAAGAAAATTGAGAAGAAGGAAGAGAGAGGCGAAGACGAAAGAAGAAAGAAAGGGACATAACGGAAGAGAAGAGGAGGCAAAAACATGAGAAAAGGACGAGGCAAGAACAGGAGGAAGGGAAGAATCAAAGACGTTTTCCTCTTTTGGGAGGGAAATTTTTCGGTGGGGGGAAAAATTTGGGTTTTTGAAATTTAGTCGAATGCCCCCGGGAAGTTAATTATCTTGTCAAAATACGGCGATTGAGTTTGTTCTTCTCACACTGCCTTCGTCTCGGGGAAATTTTCTGCCTCTTTCATTTTCCCATCTTAACCTCTTACTGTCTTACCGTGACTGTTTTGTTCAAATATAGACAAATGTGTCTAAAATTGTGACCGATTGTGACCGTGTTGATTAGGACAAATTAGGTACTCCAGGGGTAATGAAATCGTAGTTCAAATGTTTGTCTGTTCGTCTTCTTTTTTCTGAGCTTTTTCTTGAAGTACTCGTGGAACATTTTATACATTTTACATTTTTAAGGGTTGAA
>NW_007400091.1:0-834 GCF_000475195.1 Diaphorina citri | reverse complement strand
GAATGAACCAAGTAAGATTTACCTCGACGATTTAGCATTTATGTAAGTAGTTTTTGTCTGTAATTCTATTTGTTTGTCCGTTTATTTCGGCGTTGGTTCAATCCCAGTCGAGGTATGGAATTTTATCCTCAATATAATTTGAGAATTTGACCACAATAATAGTAGTAGCCTACTGCTGGAGTAAAGGGACTTTTCAGTCCTATGCGAGCAGTATAAATAAGCACTATTATTATTATTTCAACATAACTCACGAAGGATTGGTCGAAATTTGATGAAATTTAGTGTAAACTCTTTCAACATGTGACGGAAATTGGGGAAATCGGACCTGATGCGGGAGAACCTTGGGAGCATTTTTTTTCCGAGCGAGTTCTATTATACAAGCTCGTATAGTGTTTTAAAGAATTCCTGACAAATCTCGCCAATGTTCAAGAGCCATCTGACAATACATATAGGTGAAGCTATAGGAAAATCCCCATTCGTTAGGTTCCTCATGCGTTCATCTGAATTGTGAATATGTGATTTATAACTATGCTACATACAATGCTAGATTATTATAATAAGGTACAGTAAGATACCCATACCCAGCCCAAATACAAAACTCCAGAGGAGCACCTTCAGTCTCAAATTATAAGATGAGGGGGTGGTGCCCTCATGATAAACGTAGAGTCGTGACTGATTATAGACCCCGGAGCACTAGAGGGTTTGGTAGCCATCAGTGGAGGAGGTTGAATAGATCAGTTGCGCTTACTTGGGTGAGTGATGTTTCAAAGTCATAGAGCAGGAAAAATGAGGACCAGCGGAATTTTTCTTTTTCTTCTACGACTTCTAGATACC
>NW_007400090.1:0-834 GCF_000475195.1 Diaphorina citri | reverse complement strand
CTCTCTCTCTCTCTCTCTCTCTCTCTCTCTCTCTCTCTCTCTCTCTCTCTCTCTCTCTCTCTCTCTCTCTCTACCTATATCCCCCTCACTACATCTCTCTCCTTTTCTTCCTTTAGCTATCTCTCTCTTCTCTTTTAGCAAATAAGCTACCTACTGCTCTATACTTGTCACGATTGACTCTTTCTTCTTCTTCTTCTTCTTCTTCTTCTTCTTCTTCTTCTTCTTCTTCTTCTTCTTCTTCTTCTTCGTCATCATCATCTTTCCTTAACATATTTCTCCTTCCCTCTCCTTTTCCTTCTTCTTCCTTTTCTTCTTCTTCTCCTCCTCCTTCTTCTTGTTCTTCCTTTTCTTCTTCTTCTCCTCCTTCTTCTTCTCCTCCTACTTCTTCTCCTTCTTCTTCTTCTCCTTCTTATTCTTCTCCTTCTTCTTCTTCTTCTTCTTCTTCTTCTTCTTCTCCTCCTCCTTCTTCTTCTTCTCCTTCTTCTTCTCCTCCTCCTTCTTCTTCTCCTTCATCTTCCTTCTTCTTCTTCTTCCTTCTTCCTTCTTCTTCTTTCTTCTTCTTCCTTCTTCTTCTTTCTTCTTCTTCTTCTTCTTCTTCTTCTTCCTTCTTCTTCTTCCTTCTTCTTCTTCTCCTCCTCCTTTTTGTTCTCTCTTTCTTCTCCTTTTTTGTGGTAATTTTCTGTTATACAGATGACCCTGAAATCACAGCTAGGGCCACTCTCTGCCACTTAACCATTATATGCAAGTGTATTATGTCCACATGCTGAGAATGCGAGAGAGAGAGAGGGAGAGGGAGAGAAGAGAGAGGGAGAGAAAGAGAGAGAGAGAGAGAGG
>NW_007400089.1:0-834 GCF_000475195.1 Diaphorina citri | reverse complement strand
GTTTCACCACCGTGGATTATCTCAGGGTTGATTTCAATCATCCGAAGTTGACCTGGCTATTAAGTATAGGGAAATCCTCGTTTTTTTTTTAATTTCTTCTCAATGCCGAGTTGGTAATAAGTGCTTATTCAGCATAAGTGCTTATTCAACCTGGATTCTGAACACCCCATTTTGTCCAATCAGATGTTTGGAATTGATGTTTCAGTGCAGCTTCCGAGCCTGTCTTTTGATCTTAAATATGGCCCTTAGACTACCTTCCAGTGGTACTGGATATGGGTTTCTAGAACATACACTTTTTTCTCTAATCTCTGGTTTCCCCCTTTTTCTCTAGAAAAGGGGGAAACCCTTTTCTCCTTTTAAAATCCTACCCGACGCCACTGACATTGTTGCTTTTGTGTAATATCACTATCATACATTTCCATCTGTCTCCCTCTCCCGCCCCTTTCCCTCTCTCTATCTCCCTCTTATTACTATTTCCTCTACTTATTCTTGTGTCTCTATCTTTATTTCGCTCATTTTTTTATTACACTACATGATGGACCCGTTGACCGAACGGAGCGAGTTTTGAGTTTCTTCATTTTGGCGATTTTTTTTCTTTAGTTTTCTTTGTGTATTTTGTTCCACCATAACTCTCGAACGGTTGATCAGATTTTGATGACAGTTGGCATAACTGTCATCAAAGTGTGGGAGTAAAGGGATGGAAGTTCGATTCCCACCCGGGGCGGATTCTTCTTCTCTCTGCGATTTCGGGACGATAATACCTTAGCAGTTAAAGTTCCTTCTATTAGACCTGTTGTAAAAAAAAAAAAAAAAAAAAAAAAAAAAAAAAAAAAA
>NW_007400088.1:0-834 GCF_000475195.1 Diaphorina citri | reverse complement strand
GAGAATAATGGCGTCGCCTAAATTTACATAGATCACTTCTTCTGGGGTAACACTAAACCTAGGGGGAGCTGAAATGGGGAGAGAAGAGAATGGTCGATTAGTTTGGTTTGAAATAGTGAGATTTCTTGGTGGACCCAAAGATTCTAAGTGCTGATTCACCATTTTCCCCCCTTTTTTATAAGGAGCTTTAAATTTTAGTGAATGTCGTTCGCGCTGTCCCATAATTTTATCCTTACTCAAATATTCCTGGAATTGTTTAATTTTTATTAAACAAATTAGGTAGGTACATAGGTACTGATTTTCTTTTATCACGATCGAATAAACTACGGGCTAAAAAATTCCCGGAGGGACGGGCCCAGCTTGTAAAAGTTAGGGTAAAAGAACACTCAAATAAGCATCATTCAATAGGATAAGGAAAGTCGTGTGATGTTCACACCAGATTTTTTATAAGGAGCTTTAAATTTTAGTGAATGTCGTTTGCGCTGTCCCATAATTTTATCCTTACTCAAATATTCCTGGAATTGTTTAATTTTTCCCTTTTTAGACATTTAGACGACCTGTTCCTCAATTTCTTTTACTTTTCCCCTTTTCTCATGACTACAATGACAGAGCCGTTTTTCTAATTTCTAATTAATTTCACCCAAAATGAGCACCTTCACACGCTTTTGTACACGATATTCGGCATAAAAACGAAACAAAAAGTCCCTCCTTTTCAATCAATAGGGACCAGTCCCCCCATACCATTTTTTGCCGATAAAAACCCTGCGACTCAATTTCACACATGAGATACCCCCCCATTTCTAAAACACATAACGAATTGAGTCGCAGGGTTTT
>NW_007400087.1:0-834 GCF_000475195.1 Diaphorina citri | reverse complement strand
TATCCTGATGGTATAATGTTCGTTCTCGGAACGGCTGGCTTTCTCCTATCCTGCCTTCCTTCTCTCTTCGATTTCGGGGCGATAAGACCATAGCAGTTACAGTTCCCTCTGTCAAACCTCTTAAAAAAAAAAGAAAAAAAATCCTCCTCCTCCTCCTCCTTCTTCTCTTCTCCACCCTCTCTTCTCGCCTCCTTCCCAACCAAAACTTTGTATATAAATTAAGGAGGTAACATTTGTTACCCCCTAGTCTCTCTCTCCGTTTAACCCTTTGGTGAGCCAGATGGTATCTGCTGTTCACCGCAAGATTTTGGTGAGGGAGGGATGAGATTGTCTCCCTCTGTAATATCTTGGTTAGGGTGTGAAAGAGGGACGAAGAAGGGGTAGTGAAAAAGAAACGGGGGAGTGAAAAAAAAGACAAAAAAAGAGGGGAGAGAGAGAATGAGGAGGAGGAGGGAAGGGCAAAGACTGCAAAGAGAGAGAGAGAGAGAGAGAGAAAAAAAAGAGGAGAAAAAATGGGGAGAAGGGAGGGACAAAGAGAGAGCGAAAGGTGGAAAATTGGGAAGAAACAATAAAGTCTTACTGTCCTGCCATACAGAAGGCCCCGGGTTCGATTGTTTTCTTCTTTTCCTTTTCCCGTGTTCAAACGGGTGGTTTTTCGTCAGCCTCTCAATCAGCCATGGGGTACTTGCTTAAAAAAGTTCCATAAAAAAAGAGAGAATTGTAAATGGCTGTTCAAATCCCAATACCTATAACCTAATATGTAGTATGTTTAACAAAGCCAGTTCACACACTTCTTCAGGGACATCAGCAGGGGGGGGGGGGGGAAACGATTTA
>NW_007400086.1:0-834 GCF_000475195.1 Diaphorina citri | reverse complement strand
TCAAAGAAAACGCTTGAACTCTGGTAAGATCGGCCATAAATGAAGAAAGTAAAGGTAAAAACACACTACTATCACGTCGAGTGAGCTCACGTGACGTGATAGTAGTGTGGCTATTCTAAACGAGATTACCTACAATATTATAGGAAAGTACTTCAAGTACATCTTTCTGACTCCCCATTGTACTTGAGTTCACCTGACGGGACGTGATAGGAGAAACACACTATTCTAAAATGATTAAATGACCCTTGTTGCTTGTTCTCACCTTTTCCTTCTCAAGGCAAAAGCGTTCTCCAACAGGTCATCCTCGTCCCTACTGGAACTCATGCTGTCATGGCCTCCCACATACACGTTGGCGTTGATGTTGTTAGTGTGGTGGTAACTCTTGATGGCACTCACGCGGGCTCCCAGCTTCTCCAGATTCTCGTCGTCACTCAGTCTTATTGCCGCTCCTTCCTGACCAATCAGAAAACATCAACCATATTATTAAATTGCATTTAACACAGAATCAATCCCCATTTCTTCTATACAACCAATTGTGTTATGGTCGTCGAAAATCGACAATTTATTTGTGTTAAAGAAGAGCTTGTTCACAAAGTTTATGAATATCACCAGCATTACTACGTGCTTCCTTTGCAATCAATTTCCATCTTTCAAGAATATTTTTACATTGATAATACCACCACTCGTCGCTAATCGATTCAAATAGATACTCAATTGTCCTCACGAGGCTGAATGCACAGCGCCGAGAATACTTCAACCCGGGACCTCCGGCGTGCAAGCCTAGTCTAATACCCACTCGGCCACGGAGGTTGCTCTATCCAATTGTCTCATGGT
>NW_007400085.1:0-834 GCF_000475195.1 Diaphorina citri | reverse complement strand
TTTGGTTAAGACCGGTGCAACGGTTGGCGGCATTTTACCGCTTTTTGGCGGTTTTTGGTGTAATTTAACAATATCTCGAGAATGGTATAAGCTAGAGACTTGAAATTTGGTATGTAGTTCACAAATGTGACAAGGGTGCAATACAAAACGTTTGGTTGAGATGTTTGCTGCGCTTTAAGGAGGTTTACAGAGAGGAGTGTTACAATGGAGGTCTTACCGTTCCGAAATCGAAGAGAGAAGAACGGGATAGGAGAAAGCCAGCCGTTCCTAGAACGAACCTTATCTGTGTAGGATGAAGTCCACCCCGGGCGGAAATGAACCAGCACTTACAAGGCAGGCACGTTTGAAGTTAACTAGGCTGGTGAGGAATTGTATTGAATGTAAGGAGAATTGTATCTTCTTATTAGAATGTGTTCAAAGACTTCCAAAGACCAAAACTTCTAAGCAGTATAGGGTTGCCAACCGTATTTTTGGGTGCATTTTTTTTGGGTGAAATCCGTATTTTTTCTCCATTTTGCTAGTTTGTACCGTATATGCCGAAAAAAAAGTTGGCAACCCTAAAGCGTTCATTCTGTTTTTGCAAGTCCGTTTGTTCTTGTTCCTATCAGTTCCGTTCAGTTTTGTACTTCGGTTGCCTTAGGCCAGGCACTCAATATCAGATAGACCTGACGACAGGGACCTACACCTGATCAGGTGTACCTGTCAGTGTGTGTGCTCATTAGATATCAGGTCTACCTGATAGTGAGTGGCTGGCCTTATGAAAAACTAAACTCCCAAATCCGCCACTGATGTAGTCACAAGTCTCGTGTGTGTTTTCATCACAAATGATATTTT
>NW_007400084.1:0-834 GCF_000475195.1 Diaphorina citri | reverse complement strand
GTACTCGTTCCTTCGTTTAATATTTTGTAATTCTTTATACCCTTCTTATTGTATTATTTTTTGACAAGACAGAAAAGAAATTAAACAAAGTAAAGAACGAAAACGTAAGAGAAATTTTTGATGAAATATGTGTATGTGTTGTTGTTGTTGTTGTTGTACATTTTCGGAAATAGTTTTGTGGCTCATAATATTGCGTTTTTCACGTATCAGTGTGAGTGATGTAATATGTTTAATTAAATCATGAGATTAATGAGTAAGTGATGAAATTTTGACAAAGGAGTATAAGAAATCAAAATGAAATATGGTACGGTACTCCTTTGTCAAACCCATATTGTTTTATTGAAAAAGATATTTTTCTCCGAGTAGCATGTAGCTTCCTTTTTTTTTTGTCAAGTGTAAATTTTCACTTTTTTCTTTTGTTCTCCGAGTAGCATGTAGCTTCCTTTTTTTGTCAAGTGTAAATTTTTACTTTTTTCTTCTACGGACATTATTCCCACCCTTATTCTCTAAGTTGATTGAGTTTTCAGTACGTTTATCACTATTTGGCACACAAAAAAGATCTTCGTTTTGAGGAAATAATGTAAAGAGACTTTCTAGATGACTAAATTTTGCCGCCAATGAAACTGAACAAATTACAAATAACTCTCCAAGTAAATTTAAAATTGTCTCTAGTGAGGTTCTTCTGTCCCTACTTGTATTTTAAATTTAATAAACTTGAAAATCGGACAAACATTTTAAATTCTTAGCAAACTGTGTTCTTTCTCGTATTTTGTAGTTTTTCTGACGGATAATTATCATTATAATGAAAGTAAAAATAATAGAGGCTAGCAGCCT
>NW_007400083.1:0-834 GCF_000475195.1 Diaphorina citri | reverse complement strand
AAAGTCAAATCAACAGCTACGCCACTGACAGTCTACATCTACGTAAAGAGTACCCTCTAGATTTTTCCTTTACAAAAAAAATCACTATAATGAAGAAGAGATAGAGAGAGAGAGGGAGAGAGAAAAAAAGAGAGAGGAAGAGAGAGGGATAGAGAGAGAGAGAGAAAGAGGGAGAGAGGGAATAAGAAGCAGGAAAGGGAATTAGAAGAAAGAGAAGATAGAAAAATGGAGGGAAAAAGCACTCCAGGAAAGGTGAGAGAAAGAAGGAGAGAGAGAGAGAGAGAGAGAGATAAGAGAGAGAAAGGACTTGAAATTTTTTTCTCGACACCTCAGCAATATGTGAGAGATGGAAAGTGGGAACTTAATAATGAAAAATACCCCTTGAGTGGGGGAAAAAACCTAGTGTGAGGGATCGCCAGTGACGGAAAACAAACACGAAAAGGGAAGGTTAGGTATAAAAAATAGAAAGCAAAATGTATCAAAAAGTCAGAGAACATGAAAGTGACTATAACCTCCTCCTCCTTCTCTTCCTCCTCCTCCTTCTCCTCTTTCTCTTCCTCCTCCTCCTCCTTCTCCTCTTTCTCTTCCTCCTCCTTCTCCTCTTTCTCTTCCTCCTCCTTCTCCTTCTCCTCTTCCTCAGAGAACATGAAAGTGACTATAGTTTCACGTTTGAAAGTCGCGACCTTTTCAAATACCTTGACATGTTTTACGTTGCAACCTTACCCTTCCGTCTCTCTCTCTCCCTCTCTTTCTTTCCCTCTCTCTCTCTCTCTTTCTTCCTCTCTGATTTTCTCTCTCTCTCCGTCTCTCTCTCCCTCCCTCCTTCCCCTTTCC
>NW_007400082.1:0-834 GCF_000475195.1 Diaphorina citri | reverse complement strand
AGTATTCTAATCTGTGTTTCACGAAAATAATTCCAAAACTTGGAAATGTACCATTTCTTCAAATTTAAATGTTTGGTTAAGAATTTGACCCGTAAATTTTCACAGTGAAATCTGCTTTTTTTCGGTGGTGAATTTTTCACGTTTTTCTGTGGTTATAGTGTCCAAAATAATATAGTTTCTTGCAAACAGCTATTTTTTAGTGCACTTTCCACGTTCTGGTGACTCTTGGACGATATTATTCGCGATTTTCCCGTTTTTTCATTCAAATTATAACTTGCTTTTCTCGTGCCCTTGCCATTTTTCTCTCTCCGTTACCATGGCAACAGTTTTTCTTCAACTTGTTTAGCGTGAAGCTACCAAAAAACACCTTTTTCATTTCTCTTTGGTTCAATCTGGCCAATTTTCCATTGTAGCCAACCTTAAACTTTTACCCAAAAACACTCCGTAAACACCCTCCCCGCGTTTAATTATTTTCTTTAGTAAATTTTCGACTATGAAATCAATGTTACCAACGTCTTCATTTTTTCACCGCTACACTTATTCTTCCTAACTTTTACCCTAAATTACCGCGGTTTTTCCATCCAATTTTCCTAATTCCTATCTGCTATCTTAATAACCATGTCCGATCCTATTATCCTGTCTAAGAAATGCGCCATCGTCCTACCCAACAGAGATTCTATTTCCATCGACAAATACTTTGTTGCTGTCGGCGATGTCATCGGTTACAAGAACATTATTTATGGTGGCAAAAGTGGTCAACGCATGGTCATGCATTTGGCCAGTGAAGAACTTGTTGAGTCTTTTACCCAAGAGCACGACCATGTTATGATCAAT
>NW_007400081.1:0-834 GCF_000475195.1 Diaphorina citri | reverse complement strand
AGAAAAATAAATGTGGGCAGGTGGGCCAATAAATGGTACGTTTTTTAGGTGGGCGAATAAATGGTACACTTACCCTAACTTGATATTCTTAATTTCTTACATCAAATCTGAGTTTAAAATTCAATTAATTTTTTAACGCCCTTCATAAAGACCCCGTTCTACAGCCGAGCAATTTTGGTCAATTAATTTCTATTAAACTGAGTAAAATATTGTTGAATGGGACTAAATTTGAGTTAGCTAAAATGTCTCCGGTGCGGTGGTGGTCAAGGCGTTAGATCCGTTAGAAGAAGAGTGGTAGAAGAGTGTGTGTTCAAATCCCAAACAAAAGGCATTGTACTTGAATACGATTGTTCAACAAAAAACTCCAATTACTCGCCACAGCATAAAACTCTAATACCTATGTACATTTCTTACATCAAATCTGAGTTTAAAATTCAATTAATTTTTTAACGCCCTTCATAAAGACCCCGTTATACAGCCGAGCAATTTTGGTCAATTAATTTCTATTAAACTGAGTAAAATATTGTTGAATGGGACTAAATTTGAGTTAGCTAAAATGCCTTCGGTGCGGTGGTGGTCAAGGCGTTAGAAGACTTAGGTAGAAGAGTGTGTGTTCAAATCCCAAACAAAAGGTATTTTGTTTGTTCTTTGCTTGCTTGTTTGCTTACTAGCCACAACATAAAACTCTAATAATACCTATGTACATGGGTTAGGTGGTAGAGAACGCTCCAGCAGGCGTTAGATAAATAGTAAATAGATTACTTAGGAATCACATTTATTTTAGAGTTTTTAAGACGGTGTATTACCTGCTTGGATACACTCTTGATCACCGAG
>NW_007400080.1:0-834 GCF_000475195.1 Diaphorina citri | reverse complement strand
ATAAATAACTAATACGTTTATACTTTGTTTTTCAACCCGGATTAAATAGAGATAATTAGAAATAATATTGTAGAGCCGATTGAAAAACAATGAGATAATGAGCAAAACAGAAGGTCATTAACCCCACCTTGGATATTTTTGCTACAAAACCACGTGTGGCGCTTGAAATGTTTTAATCTTTTGCAGACTGAAGTGGTCTACTTATGCCTGCCTCTCACGCTCTGGCCGTCTGACAAACCTACATATTTAGGTCTGACCGCGGTCTGTCTGACAGTCGGACCGTGTGTGAAGGGAAAAGCTTCAGACCTAGGTCTGTCAGCTGTCAGACCGTTTCGTCTGAGAGACCTAGGTCTCGAGATTTTTCCGTCACTCACGTTCAGACCTGGGTCTGTCAGCTGTCAGACCGTGTGTGAACGGAAAAGCTTCAGGCCTAGGTCTGCTACATATTTAGGTCTGACAGTCGGACCGTGTGTGAAGGGAAAAGCTTCAGACCTAGGTCTGTCAGCTGTCAGACCGTTTCGTCTGAGAGACCTAGGTCTCAAGATTTTTCCGTCACTCACGTTCAGACCGGGGTCTGTCAGACGGTCTGAGTCTGAGTGGTGGGCATTAGGTGCCTGATGGCTGGTTAGTTGGTAATATTGTTCATATTACGCCTAATAATAGAGAAGACATAGCCACACACTGTTCTTAGTTCTCGGGCAGAATAGTTATGTTTCATTAGACAATATGCAACGAGCAAATTACTAATCCATCTTGTTATTAATAGTCATAATTATGTAAATGAAATTTAGAATCGGTTATTTGAAGCTTTTTCCCTTCTCTCTCTTTTGCACG
>NW_007400079.1:0-552 GCF_000475195.1 Diaphorina citri | reverse complement strand
TTTTTAAATCGATTTATCTCGGTATCTAGAAGTCGTAGAAGAAAAAGAAAAAATCCGTTGGTCCTCATTTTTCCTGCTTTATGACTTTGAAACATCACCCAAGTAAGCGCAACTGATCTATTGCAACTTATGTCTGACCAATAGCTTACATAGGTAACCACACCCGCAACCCGCAATCTCATTGGGTCAAGTGAAGGCACAGACCCCAAATCAGCTGATTTTGAGTTTGTAGTTGTGTACATCTTTGCGGGTGCGCTCAAAAACTCCATCACCCTTCACCCTTATCACCATCCAAAGCATATCCAAAGTCCAAACTCCAAACACCAAACTGAAAACAATCATCATTTTATCATTCATCATCAAAAATATCTTCTTGGAGAGGGTAATAAAGATAAAGATAAGTTCTCTATTAATCAACCATTTAAGAATAACTTGTAGGTACCTAGTTCAGCCCACTTTCTCTTTTCATCTTCAAGTGTTGGGATTGTGCTTGTGTAAAATTTGGAGTGTCTATTCAAGTCTATTGAGTGTAGCACTTGGCCATTCGACACA
>NW_007400078.1:0-834 GCF_000475195.1 Diaphorina citri | reverse complement strand
ATCAATCAGACAGTAATGTCGGCAATTCATTGTTGGTGACATTGGACAAGCAAAGTAGTCAAAGTACCTAAGTAAGTATGGCTGTTGTGACGTCAAAACCGTACAGTTATCAACAGTTGCTGAGGTTGTCCTTTCGAGGATGGCGTTTATCTAAATAACTTACGGTTGTCATAATATACCTACCTATTACATACATTTCCATCAGCTAATCTTTGTCCCCTGAGAACAATCTGCTACTTGAAAGCCCTGTGAAATATCATTGAGTATTGCCTTAACTTAACCCATCTATCATTAGCATTTCCTAATGGTGCTCTTGGCACATCCACTAAAAAAAACATTGACATTATGTAGGTACCTATCCAGCAGGAATTAAAAGCGTTGCTTCAGTTTTTGATGTTTTTGGTTAACCACAGATGTTAAGAGACGTCAAATGTATCTAAGGTATATTGCTATTTCATTTCATTGGTTTCCTCTACGATAAGTGAAAATTTCCTCCATTGATGAAATGTGCCATAGCTAGAGGTGCCTACCTACCTAGGTAATATTGATACAAACCTAGATTACCTGGTAATCTAGCAAATATTATTGGAGCTTTACAATATTTTTCGGGAGTAGACAAGACAAGGTACCTACCTACTTGCTCATAATATCGAGCTGAGAATGTCATATTCTGTATGTAGACATGACTCATAATTATTTATATAAAATAATATAAAGTACAGTCAAATAAATTAGATATTCCAAACAAATAAAAATAAGGAAAAAAATAAAATTCAATGGGGAGCCAAGGAAGTTTCACTACATCAGAAACAGGCTGTTGTATAGCCTGTTTAC
>NW_007400077.1:0-834 GCF_000475195.1 Diaphorina citri | reverse complement strand
ATAAGACCTTGTTTAGACTGCGAGAGTAAAGGGACTTTTCAGTCCTATGCTGGTAGTATAAACAGGGTATATTCTATTCTATTCTATTCTATAGCGTAGTCCTAAAACCTTTAAGGCCCACTGGCGTATCCCAAACGCAGCCTCTAAATGCCTGGTCAATATTTGGGAATACTAAAAGTCCCTTTACTTATGTCAATCCCCTCTTGACCCAGAGGATCCACCGACCATCCGCGAAACCTTGCGCTGCGCTGGGAACCCGAAGAAGTTGGCGCTGCAAATATCGTAGACATTTGGTGAGCATTAGGATTGTCCCACATTAGAAAGCCGCCTGAAAAACCAAACCTATAAATCTACAGAGAGTCTCTATCATTTGGTTTTTCACAGGCGACTACGCTTCCAATGTGGAACATCATAATTTCATAAACAGGGATCCTAACTATATGTGTTACCCGCTGTATAATTAAGCAAGGTCTATCGTAACAATTATGCATTGTAAAATGTTAAACCCATAAAATACACGAGACCTTGTTTAGACTGCTGGGGTAAAGGGACTTTTTAGTCTCATTCGAGCAGGATAAACAAGGTATATTCTATTCTATTTTACCCAGCATCCCACCAAAGTTACGCCGATGGCGGAGCTCTTTCAGCTCTCCGTAATACCCGCCTCTGACGTGTGATAGACCCAGGTTAGGTCTGTCAGCATTCAGACAGTCTGAGCGTAAGTGTCTGACTAAAAGTTCAAGTCAGTTCAAGGTGAAGCGAGGACAACTATCTAACTTCCCTAGGTGTTGAGATTGTCTTTGTTTTCTATGAAATACAGCAAAAACTTTTACA
>NW_007400076.1:0-834 GCF_000475195.1 Diaphorina citri | reverse complement strand
AAAATTAAGAAAACTTGAAATAATTGAAATGTAGATATTTCTGGTGTCCGTGACCTTTTCAAGCCCAGTAGTAGAAGTGAGGAACCTTTCAGACCATGACGAATGACGATCCTCATAATGTAAACCAAGACCAGTTACCTACTTAGCGAAGTTCAATCGATCCATCTCGTCATCAATCAAGTGTGATCTACCGATGGACACTGCTTGTCAATTGATCAGTTTCCAAGTCTTCAAACACTTCCACATACTTCACATAGCGATGTCACCTCATAGAATCTTCAAAGACTGACCGATCAGATGAGATGTTCAGAGACCGATATGCTTTTGCGAAACTGCAGTAAAAAGAGCAATCAAGTCCGTATATCACCGTGTCAATTAATCAGTGATTAAAGTTACTGCACAACATCATTGGCTAATGAAAAAAGATGACTCTTGTAATTGTGATTTAGCCAATTTCTCCCTGGGTCTTGAAGTCCGTATATCACCGTGTCAATTAATCAGTGATTAAAGTTACTGCACAACACCATTGGCTAATGAAAAAAGATGACTCTTGTAATTATTGTGATTTAGCCAATTTCTCCCTGGGTCTTGTTCGTATTGATGTCATTAGAACTCACGTACCTTTTATAATGTTTTGTGTACAGGGTGTTCATTTTGTTGTGGGTTGACCGGTTGACAGTATATTGATCCAGCACAATTGCTCCTCAATCCTCAATGAACTTTATATCAAGTTTTCTACAGTCCTAATCTCCAAATTTTCTAAAGGAAATTTTCCAGAAAGTAAAACCAAATAGGTACCAAATATCATGGAAATTTCAAGATTCGGAAAGTTTT
>NW_007400075.1:0-834 GCF_000475195.1 Diaphorina citri | reverse complement strand
TGTTTAATATTATTGGATTAAGAAATTGATTTTTCTTTGAAGACCTCAAGAGTCTGTGTAAATAAGCGAGAGTATACATCTAGCTTAAAGCTTAACTTAAAATTAAAAATAATAAAAAAAAGAGGAAAAAAAGTTGAAAAACTAAAAACTTAAAAAAACATATTTTGTACAATGAAAAATGAGTAAAGTACAGCAGAGAAGAGGGTTCCGTTTATTTACGTAAGTTTCACAAGGGATTGCTATAAAAGGCCACAGAAAAAAAGAGAATGAACAAACAAAAAAAAAGAAGAAAAAGAGACAAAAGAAAAAAGGATGGAAAAAGGGTAAAAAAAGACAAAGAAAAGGAAGGAACGCAGAAAGAAAGGAAGGAACAAATAATAGAGAACCCAGAATCATTCATTAAGGAAATAACAGCCCTTCGTTTTACGTATGTTTTTATCCTCAAAGCATCCATCCTTCATAAGGGAAAAAAAAGTGAAAAAATCAATAAAACCTAACCTTCTTCTCTGCTAGAAACAACATTCACAGATTAGGTAGTAAGAAGAGAGAAAAAAAAAAAACACGTAATCAAATCATCACAATATTCACATTCGGCGTATTCTATTAACGAATTGATTCCCGGTCATATCACCATTCCAAGTACTGATCGCTAGCCTGGTTAGCTTAGTTGGTAGTGCGTCTGCCTTGTAAGCGCTAGGCCGCGGGTTCGATTCCCGCCCGGGGCGGATTTTATCCTGATGGGATAATGTTCGTTCTTTTTTTAACTGGCTTTCTCCTATCCTGTCTTCCTTCTCTCTTCGATTTCGGGACGATAAGACCATAGCAGTTACAGTT
>NW_007400074.1:0-834 GCF_000475195.1 Diaphorina citri | reverse complement strand
TTCATGGGTCCATAGCTTGTACATTTTGTCCGGGGCTTTGCAGTGTGAAGCCGGTAACTGGGTTAAACCTAGAGGGAACGAGGGAATTATGATGAATAGGGAGGGAACTGGAAATTATGAGCAATAGATGCAGTATTTTGTGGATCTAGAGAAAGGGGATTATGATGGATAGAATAAATGTGGGATTTTGTGGGTCTGGATGGGCTTTTGGGAAAAGAACTTCAGTTGAGCTGTCGATCGCTTAATATTCGCAGGATCTCGTGGATTCCTAAATGTGTATTTTATAATGATCCAACTGAAGTTCGTTTGATCAATTACTAACAAACAACTTACCCATGATGACTTTAGCAAAGTCCCTTAAATTGAACACATAGTGTGACTTGCTGGGGATAGGTAGGAACACCTTCGTACTCTCACTATACACATGAAAGGTGGCAGCCACTATATTCTTGCTCAGTTTTTTTCTGTTCTATTCTACTCTATTCCATTCTATTCTATTCTACGTGCTGGGGATGACTTACCAATAATGACTTTAGCAAAGTCCCTTAAATTGAACACATAATGTGACTTGCTGGGGATAGGCAGAAACACCTTCGTACTCTCACTATACACATGAAAGGTGGCAGCCACTATATTCTTGCTCAGTTTGACTATGGAGTCGGTGAAACCTTTGCTGAAGTGCCAGTCCAGCACGGAGGTGAAGATTTTGGACAGGGTGGCCTCGTTGAAGCTGTCGATGGAGATGATGTTCATGTGACGGAGGAGACGGCCTGTGGAGGTGTGGAAAAGATGGTGGAGGAGAAGAGGCGAGATTTTTTTTTTTTTTTTTTTTTT
>NW_007400073.1:0-834 GCF_000475195.1 Diaphorina citri | reverse complement strand
CCCATCAGGATAAAATCCGCCCCGGGCGGGAATCGAACCCGCGGCCTAGCGCTTACAAGGCAGACGCACTACCAACAACTTGATTGACTGTATGTAAAGGGCTTCCAGAGAGTTCTCAACTAAAGTTTGAAAATTCTGAAGACAACTCTGAATGCTGATTTGTTTTTGGAAAACTTTTTTGCTAACAAGTCTCGTTTTCATCAGAGGACAAGGTTGTCACAACTTGCAATTTTTTCCTTTTTTTCTCACCCCTTTCCACTCACAACTTGAAAAAAACTTTATCATTCATGATCAAGAAAGTTTGACAATCTTGCTTGATGGAAGACAGGATAAGTTTAAGTTTGTCTTTCTCCAGAAAACACAAGCAGGCTAATCTCGCTAGATATAGGCTAGTTGGAGCCTTGGCAAAGGAAATCCTAGTAGAATATATGTCTAAATCCTGCAAGATATGTCTAAAGCTCTGAAAGAAGACAGGGGGAAGTAGTAGTTGTTCTGCCACGCTACACATTTTTCTTCGTGTCTCATTTCCCACGTACGTGATTGCATGCCTGCTCACGAAACTCACATACGTAAATACAGGGTGTCCCCGGTAGAGTGTTTAGAACAATTTTTCCTTTTGTCAAAAAAGCATTCATTAGAAAGTGCATAAGCTAGTTAGTTTTAACATTAGGTAATAGGAAAATAGCAACAAATCAGTAATAGCAATAGCTAATTGAATAAACTACATTTTTAGTAAAATGGCAATATCAAAAATAGAGCTAGCCAGCCTAGTTAGCTTAGTTGGTAGTGCGTCTGCCTTGTAAGCGCTAGGCCGCGGGTTCGATTCCCGCCCGG
>NW_007400072.1:0-834 GCF_000475195.1 Diaphorina citri | reverse complement strand
TTTCTTCTTTGTTTAATTTCGGGTCATGTCAATAATAATTCATTATGTTTGTGGTAAAGACAGTGTCACTAATTACAGTGCTAAATATACCGATACCGGTACAGACCGTTATTCTGCTGGCACGAGTCGCGATTTGGTTATCTACTATGTATAAAATCCAGCTAAGTAATGTAAAAGCTGATTAGCTATTTAACAACATGCTGAGTGGACCCTGTAGGTCCTTGTGAATATAAATAATAAAGGATTGATTGATACATGATTGAAGAGTTGTATTGTATAAGATGGACTTTGTTTATGTATGTAATACCGACTCAATAAATTGTTTTAGTGTCAGGATTTCCCACAGTCTTAACTAAGTGCTCTAAACGGGGCTTTTACAGAATAGATACAGCAGGTTCATCTTTATCTTATAAAAAAAGGATTGATTGATACATGATTGAAGAGTTGTATTGTATAAGATGGACTTTGTTTATGTATGTAATACCGACTCAATAAATTGTTTTTTTCCCACAGTCTTAACTAAGTGCTCCAAACGGGGCTTTTACAGAATACGAGTAGATACAGCAGGTTCATCTTATAAATATGAACGTAAAAACATTAGAATCAATATTCCAGCTTTTATAAATCTCTCCACACATCCATTATTTCTGAAGTAAAGCTTGCTGAAGCACTTATCAAAATATGAGAATAGGAATTATTATACCCATATAAAAAAAAAAAAATGTCTAAAAGTATCTGCATATTAATCTTAAGAAAATATATTAAGTAAACAAATGATGAATTTCTACAAAGGATGTCCCAAAACTAATGCTTTCTAGAGCTCCATAGGAAAGT
>NW_007400071.1:0-834 GCF_000475195.1 Diaphorina citri | reverse complement strand
TTTGAGCATGCGTGGAAGGGATCTGAAGGAATTCTATTGATGTCGTGTACATTGGTGGGAGATATTATCATTTTATTAGAGTCGTTTATAACTTCTTATGTTTGGGGACCGAGATCTACTCCATCATTTCAAGTTACTTTCAACTTCCCCCCTCTTTATCATCAACATTGTAACCCGCCACACACTCGGGGGAGGCACATGTTTAGGACAGACGATCGGAATCATCAGACTCAAAGTACCAAAGTAGATAAGTGCCCGAGTGGTTAACAGCTGCTCCTCTCGATTCGGAGGTGCTGAGTTCGAATCTCGACCGGAAGGAAATTTAATGTGCCTTGAAATACTTAATGCAAACTGGGTTCCGGATTTTTTTTTTTTTTTACTTTCCTTTTTCAAGTAGATGTAACAATTTCAAATCACTATTGACTGTTGATCGAGTCATACTGGTAACGCTCTTACCTAAAACATGCTGTGCCATGTGGCACATACCCGTACAGAAGTTAAATAAAGCAGTTTGAAGTTTATTTTTATCTGATGTCCTAATTTAGAATACTTTCTTCTAAGAGGCTAAGAAAGTAAAAAAGATCCTAGAGCCGCGTTTATTGAGAACCTCCCTGAAAAATACCTTTCTTATGAATATTCTTCACAAAAACCACCCCTTCTCCATCCCCCTTTTCATTGCTTTCTTCGAGCCTTTAACATCTTAAGTCCCGAAATTGGTGAAAATGGAGGAAAATGAATCGGAAAATTACTTTACAACTAACTCTCATTAAACTCACATGAAGGGGTAAGCGCTTCGATGTGCGAAACAAGGAATATGTATGTATAGATTGTAGA
>NW_007400070.1:0-834 GCF_000475195.1 Diaphorina citri | reverse complement strand
AAAAAAAAAAAAAAGAAGACTTGAGAGAAAAGGGATGAAGAAGGGAGGAGCCATTAGTTAGGAGGGTATGGAGGGGTAGAATAAAGGAGGGTAACGCCGACCCCAAATACATAGAACTAGGAAAAGGTGTAGGTAATGAAAAATTTGACTTGGCCAGCAACACGCGACTGCCCAAATAGTCACCCATACTGAGACTAACCACGCTCAACGTGACTCAACTTCAGTGACACATCGGTAAATGGTACATTCAACAATTCAACATGTTATCGCCAGAACGGCTGAAATTCTTTACTTTTTGATAGAGGGAACTGTGACTTCTAAGGTCTTATCGTCCCGAAATCGAAGAGAGAAGAAAGACAGGATATGAGAAAGCCAGCCGTTCCGAGAACAAGCCTTATCCCTTCAGGACAAAATCCGCTCCGGGCGGGAATCGAACCCGCGGCCTAGCAGTTACAAGGCAGACGCTCTACTCACCAATGTAGCTAGGCCTGGCTTTGTGAAATTTTAGACCATCAACTAGTGATTTCTTGTTTTTCCTTTGTGGAAATTGGCCATCTGGACTATTTTATTTGGTTTATGCCGCTTCCACGGGCATTTTATTCAGACTTCGCCACAGGGATAGAGGGGAGAAAGAACAAGCAGAGGGGAGAGGAGGGGAAGGACTAGAAAATCAATAACATGTGCTAGCTTCTAGCTGGTGGAAAACCCTCACATGTTAAGCTGAAATTAATATGACACATACTCGTAGTGTATACGTATACCAGGTGGTGGCGAAGTCGAACACAAAACGAAATTTAATTTGGGCCCGAGTGAGGGGGGGCTGGGGGAGGGGGA
>NW_007400069.1:0-834 GCF_000475195.1 Diaphorina citri | reverse complement strand
AGTGAAATGTAGGCTAGCAGTAGTACTTACAGGATTCACTGTCTTCTCATGTTGTACCGATGTCTTCAGACTTACGCTTGGAAAAATCTTCTTCTTGTCTGCAATTTCTAGTCGCAATCAAGTGAAGTTCTCTGGCATTTCACATGCGTAATCTATCTGCTCTTCAAACTCATCCGGTACCAACACATTGATAGACTCCTGTATCACCTCGTACTTCTCTTGCATAAGATCCAACACCTTCTCTTTCGCTTCCAATTCATGTAATGTACAGTAAATGTAGCATCCGAAACTTCATTCATCGTCATGGTCAACTTCCATTTGCACACCGACCTCTTCTTCTTCAATTCTTCCAACTCCATCGTATGGGTGATTCCATCCTCGTCGCCAATGTTAGATATAAGAAATGAGAAAACGGACAGCTTGGAAAGAAACGTTCTTCCAACTCCATCGTATGGGTGATTCCATCCTCGTCGCCAATGTTAGATATAAGAAATGAGAAAACGGACAGCTTGGAAAGAAACGAATTGTATCATTTTAATAGTATTGACTCACCATATAGCTGTGAAATGTTCTCTAGAGAAATGGTGGTTACTCACTACACAGGGTTTTCAAGGAACTTCACAAAGGGTAGTAACAAATGGCTTTATTATGTCAAATTTATGGCAATTCACAATGGCAAAATCTCTTCTAAATACAAATATACAGCTTCTCTATAAATCTTGACTATTTTCTTCGTAAAAAACTTCTGATAATTCGCAATCCAAAAAAATTAGGCTTTTAGCTTCTACAAAATTTTCTTCTAGAGTGAAAAAATCTTTATGTTGTTTATTTTTT
>NW_007400068.1:0-835 GCF_000475195.1 Diaphorina citri | reverse complement strand
GCTTTCATTCTTGTCCGCTCCTTCATCTAAAAATAGTACCATTCTTCTATGTTATTCCTTTAACATTAGCGGGTCTTCATAAAGAAAATGTCCAGACAACGTAATTCCTCGAAGCCCTGAGCCTTGTTACCCATAGCCATACCATAGAGTAAGTTACCCCATAACAGACACATTAGGTACGCCCTGTAGATCTAAATTCTTCATGCTGGTTCTGAATTCATTAGGATTAAATACTCCAGGCTGGTCTCGTTTAACTATTCGATAAGTCTCATCTGAATTGATTAGGTGACTCTCGGAACTCTTAAGATGGTCAGGGAACTCATTGATGATATGATCTGAGGCTTCGTGTGGTGGATGTAGCAGAATCACCTGGTCCAGCAATTCTGGTCAGTCAGTATAGTAGTTAGAGTAGAGGTACGTTTAGTAGCAGGATTGTCTGTTGTCTGGTCAGTTAATATGTAGTAGACATGTGGGATCTATGTTCATCTTCTGGTGTGGATAGTTCAAACAGTAGTTATAGTAGTCACTGTTGGGATGCGGGCTGTAATAGTAGGAACTAGGAAGACATTGATGTACGAAGTAGCCTTTCTTCATATCAGGCTGGAAGCCCCCAGGAATCAGGAAGTCTGATGTCAAATTACTCCCAGGAAAACCGAATGGTGTCGCAAAAAGTCGTACAACTTTGCAAGACTAGAACGACGAATAGATCGTACATGTGCACGGCAAGTTTCAGACATGAAGTGCACGTTAATCTGTCGAAAGCAAATCACATACGATCTGTCAAAAAATAAGGTTGTGACACCAAGTTGGAAGAGAAGATAAGTCTGTACACAAA
>NW_007400067.1:0-835 GCF_000475195.1 Diaphorina citri | reverse complement strand
CGATTCTAGCACTTGTTTCCTTTCTAAGGTTCCTTTTAGAAAAAGGAATAAAGTCTACAAAACAATGGAACCACAAAGTCCCATTCCTTTGTTTCCTAAAGGGAAAAATCTCGCCCCGAAAAATAACCTCCCAAAATTTTCTTCCCGAAAAAGCCTACGCGTGTCTGGCTGGCCCTGGGCGGGCGTTTTCTTCTGTGCAGTTTCTTTTGAGAAGTTTTCTCGCTCCTTCGGATCAATAATACACCGTCTAGACACTTTTATTAGGGAAAAAAAGGAGTGCGAAGTAAGGAAACAGGAACGAGGGGGGGAGGGAGGACGAAGAAAAAACCCACGGGACACGGGGAAACAGGCGTGTGGTGGGGGATAAAAGATGGCGGGAGGGAAAAAAATTTAAGATGCTGTTAAAGACAAAGAGAGTAAGATGTTTTGCGGGGGAGAAGGAGGGAGAGAAATGAAGGGAAGAGGGAAGGAACAGGGAGAGAAGTAAGACGATGAGGGGGGAAAAAGAGGAGTTGTGGGAGTGCAAAGATGCAATGAAGAGGAAAGAGTAGTGGTGGCGGTTTAGGAGGGAAAATTTACGAAATTTTTTGAAAGAAGAAGTGGAGCATTGGAGGGAGGGATGAGGGAGGGGTGGGATAAAAATGAAATGGGATTTTTGCTTCTTCCTTGTTGGCGTTTTTCGAAGGAAAATATTGTGAATTTTGTTGTGTTTTCGGTTGTAGTTTTGAGAAGATGCGATACTTTCTTTTATTCTTTTGTGTACGTCATGTGGTAGAGGGGTTTAGGCTTGCGATGTTTTTTGGCAGGTTGCAGATCGGTCGATCGATTTGGCCCG
>NW_007400066.1:0-835 GCF_000475195.1 Diaphorina citri | reverse complement strand
TTTGGACTGTGTGAAAGAAAATGAATATGAAAAGATAATTTATTTAGTGACTTGGAAAAAATCTTCCTTCTCTATTGACAGAGTTTTCTAACCTTTCGAATGCCTAGAATCCTAGATTTTTTAAACTAGTAATACCTAGAAGGGATCAAAGCTATTCCATCCCGATAAAAATCAACTAACAGGTTTCAAAAATGATAAAGATCGCTTACGTAATGTAATGATTGATTTGTCTTATTATTTTTTGCTGCACTTTAACCAAAATTTTGGTGCAGTTACTGATACCATCAGCTAGCTGTTGAAAACCTCAATTTAATTGGTGCTTTATTTCGTGTGTTAATATTTCATTTACCTATTTATTTTCACTTTGCTGAACTTTTGTTCGTAGCTTGTTTAGCTTTAAAATTCTGCTGCACTTGCTCTCTGCAGAGTGAAGAGTTATTGGCTCAATTCCCTGCATGGTTTCGTTGTTTTCCTCTTTAGGTTATTGATATATGTAGCTCTTGTATATTAATTGACTTTTTATCCTGGTTTTGTAGGTAGTCCTTTATTTTTCCCCTCTACTATTTTTGTTTTCAGATGTTTTATGTTTAATTGACAGTTAGTTTAGAAAATTAACCTCATATCTTACTAATTTAAGGTCCAATGAATCCGCCTGGGGTGTCATTTCATAGAATCACAGTGCATGTTTTCTCTATAAAATTTAGTTTGCCAATTGCAAAACCAACGATCATTAATCATTATATCTCCATTCATTGGGTTCAAAGTACTGATGGAGAAATTCTCTTATATCATGTATAACTGTGTTTTGATGAAAACAAAACTTTACAAAAAACCA
>NW_007400065.1:0-835 GCF_000475195.1 Diaphorina citri | reverse complement strand
AAGTTCCCATTTTATAGCGGGGTTTCTCTCAGACGAACCACAGAACCAGAGGATGAAATAAAATTCAAAGTGATAAACTGGAGAGAAAGAATCGCAAAATCATGAGAAAAAGCACAACACAGCAGAAAACTTATTCGAAACAACATGGATAAAGTTTTACCATATGAACCCGCAAAAACCGCACTTTAAATTCATTTCCAACAGAATTCGTGTCCCTTTTCGAGGGGTGTTTTAAATAACTTTGAAAATGTGATGTTAATTATTAACTTTTTTGTTTGGAAATGCACTATTACTGACGAGGGGTGTTTTAAATAACTTTGAAAATGTGATGTTAATTATTAACTTTTTTGTTTGGAAATGCACTATTACTGACGTACTTTTTACAGCAGTATATACAGTTATATCTTTATTTCCTAACCGTAATTTTTGTCTCTTTTTTGACATGACAATTTTGAAGTAGTTAACTCTCTCATTCAAATTTAATATGTATTTCCTAACCGTAATTTTTGTCTCTTTTTTGACATGACAATTTTGAAGTAGTTAACTCTCTCATTCAAATTTAATATGTGACAAACTGACAAACAATAAGGGCAGTCAGGACAGGGAATTCGCCGTACTTCTGTGAACTTGGTGAATGAATGTAGCCAAACTTCTGTGAACTTGATGAATGAATGTATAATGTAAATGCAGTTTCTTTGTGTTATTATGTCACAACTTTGGTGCTCACTGCAACATTGCAGGATTTTCCCAATATCTTAATAATCCCAAAATCCAATGTTTACCTACCATGCTGGCACCGGTCGCTATGCGCATTTATATGTCATAGCTACTCATT
>NW_007400064.1:0-835 GCF_000475195.1 Diaphorina citri | reverse complement strand
TTCTCCACTAAATATCCACCACTTACAAGGTGTATTAGGTACATAGCTATTATCTCAGTACCAGTCGAAATAAAGAGCCAGTACCGGTGATGGTATCAGCATCAACCGTGGTGACATTGGGATTACTGTTAAGGTCATATGCAAATCAGTTCGAGTACCAAATACTTAATACCATGTCCAGAGACCAAATCAAGCAGTAAAACACCACAGTCCGAGTACCAAATCCCATGTCAAGCAGTAAAACTCCATGACAAGAGTACTAAAGACTGTGATTGACCAAAAAATATAGATTAGGTAGGTAATTATAATAAAACCTAGATAATTATGTATAGGTCATAATAGTGATACCTACAATAATTATCCGGTAATAATAATGGACTCTTGAATGGAAAGGTAACCTCTAGGCGAGGTTTACTCCTAAAACATTATCTACCGTCAAACCGAACAAAGAGCGAAGTCAGTGAAGATTAAAATGATTCTTCAAGACGAAAAAGAATAAAATAGGGCTGACGTTTTCGATTTTCGATGGACAATGGGCATAATATGGGTCTACATAATTTTATTCTAGTGCAGGATTTTTACAGATATCTTCGGCATGTTATGATTCCACAAGAAAAATCTTAGTGGGTGGTTCACTGAGCGGGGACCCAGTAGAAAGCAACTATACAAACCACCCTGTATACACTGGGATCATAGCATGACATTGTCGAATAATTACTCTATTCTGTCACTGGAATAAAATTTACCACCTTCCTAGACAGGGTGTCCAACGAAGAATATCAAAACATGAATTCTAGCCACACTGAAAAAGAAAAAGAGTTATTGGGTGCCACAT
>NW_007400063.1:0-835 GCF_000475195.1 Diaphorina citri | reverse complement strand
GAATATTTCCACGTCAACCTGTATGGTGTTGGAGGCTACTATTTATACCACACAGACAGCTTAAGAACTGAAGTAAGTTGTGAATGTAGCAATGTAGTCATGATAAAGTACCTGTGTCTTCTGGTCGATGAATAATACAAATTTTGCCCAATGATCTACGTTGTTAGCTGTTGTGTTACATATTTTGTAGGATGGTAGAATCTGTTGAAGTCATATCAATGTGAATTTCAGTATTCAGTAAATTAGGTTGATTGTGTGAGAGTATTCTGTGGATATTTTTGGGCCTTAGATTCTGGGAAATATTTTCCCCAACTCCCCTAAAACCTTTTATCAGGCAAGGACAAACACTTTTTGTGAGAAATCCTAGAGCTCCAAATTCCTCCAAGTTTTATTGTAACCTATCTGTTTGCAAATATGCTTGGATTTGTAGGAATTGTAGCTATAATCTTCACCTTTTTTCCCCGGATCAAGATGTTTGCTTTTTCCATGCTTAATCAGTTTGTTTATTTTGTTCTTTCAGTTCAGAAAAAGATCAGCTACAATGCTCTTCTATGTAAGTATTGTCCTAACTTGAAGTCTAACTATGTGTTATGTACATACATGTCCGTCCGTTATACTAAAGGTGTGTCCACACATAGTCGACGGCCGTCGATTGATATGAATTTATTGCGAATCGATGTGGATCGACATCGATCGACGGCCGGTCGACTTAACTCAAATTTTTGAAGAAGGATTAGTGTATGCCTGGGAGTGTGATACCCAATAGTAGGCTTGCCAAATATCCAAAATGTCGATTCGGGACGCGAATCCGCGAACATAATTGCCAAATCCGCGA
>NW_007400062.1:0-835 GCF_000475195.1 Diaphorina citri | reverse complement strand
CTCTCGCATAAAAAAGTGATTTTTTGCTTGTTTATTTTATTTCGTGCAGATTTTAATTATTTCTATGTTTTATTTTTTGGTGGGCCATTTTCATTTGCTGCTTGGATGTTGCCGTCCAGAATGCATGGGTCCTTTTCTCCTTTATAAGAGGGAAGTAAACGCCGGCATGACCCAATTACAATTCCGACGAGAAATCGTTCAACATGATCTTGTTCGATATAAAACTCAGCCAAGACATGCTCGCCAACCTCGAGTTGCCAGCTCAGCCTTGTCAATTTGGAGCAAAAAATGGTGGTGGGCCATTTTCACTTGCTGCTTGCATGTTGCCGTCCAGAATGCATGGGTCCTTTATAAGAGGGAAGTAAACGCCGGCATGACCCAATTACAATTCCGACGAGAAATCGTTCAACATGATCTTATTCGATATAAAACTCAGCCAAGACATGCTCGCCAACCTCGATTTGCCAGCTCAGCCCTGGACACGAGATTTGATAGAACTCACCATCTAGTTGCTGTCATACCAGATCGCAGGCGAAGACGGTGTGTGGGATTGCACTGTACTACAAAAGCGAGAACTATGTGTACGAAAAGTGATGTAGGACAGTAGGATGCTGTGTCAGCTGCTTCACATCTCATCACACCCCATGAAAAACCCCCTCTGAGTAGTCTAAACTGCCAATCGCCAATCTACTATGTTCCTGATAACAATTTTTTTTTTTTTTTAAAGAGGTTTGACAGAGGGAACTGTAACTGCTACGGTCTTATCGTCCCGAAATCGAATAGAGAAGGAAGACAGGATAGGAGAAAGCCAGCCGTTCCGAGAACGAACATTATC
>NW_007400061.1:0-835 GCF_000475195.1 Diaphorina citri | reverse complement strand
TACTTCCACTTTTTCTCCTTGCACATGGAAGACAAGTTCCTTATCCAAGCAGTCTAATTCAATAAGAAAAAAAAGTAATGTAAGAAGAAAAAGAAAAAAAAAAGTAAAAAAGTCTTGCAGGAATAGTAAACTTTTTTTTCCTACACAAATTCAGGCCCAATTTTATGAGAACAAACGCAAGTTTGGCCAGCCTAGTTATCTTGAAAGGTAGTGCACCTGCCTTGGTGCCTTGTAAGGGCTAGGTCGCGAGTTCCATTCCCGTCCGAGGCGAACTTTATCCTAAACAAATAAGGTTTGTTCTCGGAACGGCTGGCTTTCTCCTATCCTGTCCTCCTTCTCTCTTCCATTTCGGGACGATAAAACCTCCGTTGTTACAGCTCCCTCTATCAAACCTCTTTTATCCTTTTTCACTCTTCCTTAGCCCGTTCAGTCTTAGTTTTTCTCCTTTCCAATTTTTTCCTTAACCCCTTAGTGTTCAAAGTCCCTATTATATCACCCCTGATAAATGCGTAGGCTGAAAACCTATACTCCTAATCGGTGGTTGGAGAAAGCACAAAGTTCATAGCCTGATCGATGAGTTTTTCATAAGCCTAATGATAACATGACATCATGTGTCACAACTTGGAGAAGCGGTTCTCAACTTGTGGTCAAAAAGGTTGTCACGGTTCCATTGGAAGATTCCAGTTTTATTTTCAAAATGTTAACTTTATTTAAAAATAAAGTAGGTATATGTAGATAGTTTCTTTGCTTCTAAAAGTTGTCAGCCAGCCTAGTTAGCTTAGTTGGTAGTGCGTCTGCCTTGTAAGCGCTAGGCCGCGGGTTCGATTCCCGCCCG
>NW_007400060.1:0-835 GCF_000475195.1 Diaphorina citri | reverse complement strand
TCAACGCGGAAGTGCTGGGTTCGAATCTGAGCTGGGTGGAAAAGACCATTAATTTTATTATTATCAAACTTTCCCATTCGAGGATACGAATGGATAATAAAATATTGTACCTCGAATGAATTACTATTCTTCTTCATCTTCTTCTTCTTTCTCTTCTTCTTTTTCTTCTTCTTCTTCTTCTTCTTCGTCTTCTTCTTCTTCTTCTACTTCTTCTTCTTCTTCTTCTTCTTCTCCTTCTTCTTCTTTCTCTTCTTCTTCTTTATTAGTTTTCTTCTTTTTCCTCCTTTCCTTCTTAACTTGCAATAATATTATTCCACGCCTTGTTTTTCATCGTTTGGATTTGTCTCTCTCTAATCAACATTTCTCTCCCTCCTTCTCCTCCTCCTCTTTCTTTACTTTTTCTTTATCAAACGAAAAGTTGAAAGTTTCAACAAAGGAAAAATGTGATAAAGATACATTAGAGTGTCTCTGTCACTTTAGTTTTTTTTTTTTTACGTAGGTAGGTAGGTTGGTACTAAGGTTTTGTGTTTGAGTTTAGGTACCTGCGACATTTGTGACCATTCATTGCAAGAAGTGGCACTCTATGTCGGCTTAGATCCCTAAAAAAGTGGCACTTTTTTTATGAGAGGATGAACGACACTGTATAATTATAGATATATTATACAGTGTATAATATACATACTACATACATAGGTATAACTAACTATGTACCTATGTAGGTACTAATATTTTTAGTGACGAAGTTTGTACGCTCCATTCCACTTCAATAATAGATAATACTGATGCCTAAACAGTACAATATTTTTTTTTTTTTTTTTAATAAGTTTCCATTTAT
>NW_007400059.1:0-835 GCF_000475195.1 Diaphorina citri | reverse complement strand
TGATAACAGCTTTTCCGTTCAATATTGTGCTGTGAGTTCTGAAAAATGATAATTAATAGGGTCCACCGTGTTTGGCGGGTGTTCGGACACAGTCGGAAACAGTTCTATTCGATAAGTATCAATGATGACCTGTCTGGTAACTATACATTGAATGAAGCATACAACCATGCTAAGAAGAAGTGCCAATGTAAGTTATGTAAGTGTGATTTGTTTCTTGCTGCTTTTGCCTCTCTTGGATTTACTGGTATTGCACTATGCTGTCTAAGGTTACAGGAAAAGTTCAGGAGAAAGTGGGTAAAAGTGTTAGCATGATGGATCATGTAAGCTTGAGTTTATCTGCTGTACTTGTAACAGGGTCAACACATGGCATGAAATCATGAATAGGTCCTATATGACCATAATATCATACTCTCCAGGAGCACAGTAAGTTGTTAGTAGGTATTTTGTTCAGGTAATTTTGCTCCAAGTGGAAGAAAGTGGGTAAAAGTGTTAGCATGATGGATCATGTAAGCTTGAGTTTATCTGCTGTACTTGTAACAGGGTCAACACATGGCATGAAGTCATGAATAGGTCCTAATCCTAAGACCATAATATCATACTCTCCAGGAGCACTGTAAGTTATTAGTACCTAGGTATTTTGTTCAAGTAATTTTGCTCCAAGTGGAAATTTGTGGAAATGTAGGTAGGCATCTACCTACTGCCCTAGCCCTCATGTTTCAACAGTAGAAAGATCCCAGGTTTTTTTTTTTTCTTCTTCTTCTTCTTCTTCTTCTTCTTCTTCTTCTTCTTCTTCTTCTTCTTCTTCTTAAGGCCTTTCTTTGAACGAGTTTACTGA
>NW_007400058.1:0-835 GCF_000475195.1 Diaphorina citri | reverse complement strand
GCTGTGGAAACCTCAAGTGAGGCTCCAACTTTAGTCAAGTGAGGGGGAAACATAATATACCTGCCTGGGCCCTGAGGCGTACGTCACTATATTTGCCTCCCTTCCCCTATTTTTGCAGTCCCCCTCTCCTATTTCTGTAGTCCCCCTCTCTTTAAATTTTACCTCTCCGCTCTATCTCTTTTTTTTTTTTTTAATCCCCTCATCTTCTCCCATTCCATTCTAGCCAACAATTTGATGTTGTCTTTATTATGTAGGTATTCTTCGTATGTGTGGACTACCAGTTTATATATGTAGTACCTTTTTCATTACCCTGATTGCTTAGTTATACCTATTCACTGAGATACAGCTCATTTATTTTCCTGAAGTAAATAATTATAAACGAGAGCAGAAAAAAAGTTTATAATTGGAAAACATCATAATAAGTGAAACATATTAAAACTTGAAGTGTCCACAACAGCGAATTTCAAACGGTAAATTCTTAATTGGAATTCAATATACAGAAAATGATTATTAAAAGCAGCAGCAAAAATAATCCTGCCGTTCATAAAAAAAGAACTTTGTTTGGGAACAAACCGTTTCAAAAACAGGCATTAACTTTTTTTGCATTTTTAACATTCATAATTTTATTGTGTACCTCTGTCCATTATTATGAGCGTACGTACGTAGGCAGGTTCATCAGATAAGTAAAATTTTTGCAAGGTAATACTACCTACGCATCTACCTAACATGTTCGTGGTTGATCATAATTCGTGTCTTATTTTCAACAACCACTAAAATCCTAGACATTAAAGCCTAAAACATCACTTTTATCGCAGGATTCGCCGTTTCGCATGTA
>NW_007400057.1:0-835 GCF_000475195.1 Diaphorina citri | reverse complement strand
CTGGAGCAGGACAAGCTGCTGATGTTCCAGAAGAAGTAAGTGTCAACTATCTATCATTCTATCTACATACCTAGTTATTTTCACGAACCCGCGACCTAGCGCTTCCAAGGCAGGCTCGAGTGCTCGACTTGAGTTGTAAAATGAGATTTTTTTCTCACTCCTTTTACTTTTTCGCCTTTTCTTGTGTACAGACGGGGTCGGTGTTTTTCGTCAGCCTCTCAATCAGCCCTAACTAGGGTGATTGGTTTGAGCTGACATTTGGTTTTGGCTACAAATTTTACGAGTGGATGCCCTTCGCACTCAACCTTTGTTGTATCTCTCGCAAGGGGAATTCAGGCTGGTATACTCCCTGTTTAAAGTCCCCCAGCCCCATCTACTTCTACATACCTACTTATTTCCACGAACCCGTGACCTAACGCTTACAAGCTACGCTGCCCTTCAAGCGGCTGGCTCGACTAGTGTTATTTAAAGCAGAATTTTTCTCACCATCTTCAGTTCATTGTATTGTACCCACATACGCTCAATGTTTTACAACATTCTTAAATGATTGGAAGTGATCTCCACGTGCATGTAGGTAGGTAACTTAAGCACAATTAATTATGCATGCAAGTTTTCACATATAGCCGGCAAATGAGGAAAAAATTCGCCTGTTTTCATTAGGAACATAGATATTTAGGTACCAATCTAACTCCATCAAATATTTTCCGAAATTAAAAATTCTAGGTTAATGAGTTTGAATTATGTAAAGGGGCACGATCACACGGCACGTGCCACTAACAGTTTAACTGGTGGCTTTGGTAACTGATGGTTGTGGGTTCGAATCCTGACATATGTA
>NW_007400056.1:0-835 GCF_000475195.1 Diaphorina citri | reverse complement strand
AAGGGATTAGATTGAACTGAAATATTGAATGGTTCTGAACTCTACCTATGCGAGAAAAGTCAAAAAGAATATAAGTAATTGAACTTGTACTCTAGGAGACATTAGAATCGTATAATACGTACGTATAAATCGGAAAAGTATAGAAAAGTATTGCCAAATGTCCACAGTGTTTCCATACACAAAAAGCCCACTCTGAGACTTAGGTGTAGGGGCAACTGCCCCCCAAGGGATGGGTTAAGCTTATACGAATCTACGAAGAGGAACCTTGGCCAGTAAAAAAACTGAAAACTGTCAAGGAATCAAATTTTGAACCCGTACGAACCTCACAAGATTCAAAAGACAGCCAACCTGGTTCTAGAACCTCCGAATAATTCAGATGCTCGTTATCATACCATTATCTCTCATTAGAAAATTGTCGAAGATGCTGAAACAACTCCAAGTATATGAATTCTGCCCACCGGGGCATTCAAATTTTAACACTGATGACAGCAGATTTGATTTTTTTTTTTTAAAATTGGATTTTCTCCTTTTCTTTGTGACTGCTCTTAGTTGATCTATCAATTTTTATTCGAAAACAACTTATAAGATATAATGACAACTGAGAACTGCATTGGACTGATGCCAGATTGCCAGGATGTTCAAAATTTGACACCGAACCTTGTGTGGGTACCGCCTCACTGTAGATATGAATATTAGCCCAAACATAAACTATACATCGAGTTGTTTTTTAATTTAATTAAGAAAAACTTGGTGGAGGTCGTATAAATATGTAAATAATGTTGAATGGGTCCATTCACCCACTCACGGACTGACTCATGAATGCTGTCATCAATAT
>NW_007400055.1:0-835 GCF_000475195.1 Diaphorina citri | reverse complement strand
GCAGGATGTAAGCCCAACTTGTTTGCAAATCATCCTGGACAACATGTTAGAAGATCAGAATATAGACTGGGAGCAATGTGACACACTACAACTCCTGCGCACAGCAAGTCTACTACAATTTGACCAGGTCCAGGATAAATGTTTGACTTTTATTCTTGACACTTGGCTCACCATTGACACTTGCTTGAGATCTATGATCTCAGCAGATGAACTAGGCATCAAAACTTTGCATATCCAAGCAAGCACACTGGCCCAATGGGAATTTAATAAAGTCATTGAGACAGCAAGCTTCAAGAATCTTTCATTTGAACATTTACACAGTTACTTGAACATGCCTGGACTCAATATTACAAATGAATTCAAAATGTTTGAAGCAATTCACTTGTGGATAGATCATGAGTTTGATGCCAGATGTTCTCACATCAATGTTCTCCTGGAATGCATTCACTACTCTCAGTTACCTCTGCTAGAAATCAATGATATGCTATTCTACTCATGTGTCCATGAATCTGAATATGCCAAGTCTCTGCTCAATTGTATCAAAAATATCAAGATTGATAAGGCCTATGTGTGTAGTGATGAAAAACTGTTCATTACAGCAAGGCAACTTATTGAGAAATCTGAGAGGATATTACCTATAAAATGCTTCATATTTGCTTGCATATTGAAGAACAAAGATATCATGTGTGCTAACATGAAGTTGGGTTTTCAGCCTGTGATTCTATACCATGATACAAGGGAAGATACTCTTAAGATATCACTTACTCTTGAGAAAATGTGTGAAATTCCAGACTCTGTGGTTGGGCATCAAGTCATTCCTATAGGTATGTAATAG
>NW_007400054.1:0-835 GCF_000475195.1 Diaphorina citri | reverse complement strand
TGGTTAAGTTACGGGTTAAGCAACATTAGAAATGGTTGGTATTTGGACTGGTGACGGTCTTGGAAAACATGTCCTGCAGGCTTTTCCATGGTGCACACGAGGACAACTGAGAAGCTGGCTAAAATCCTGCGTTATTTTATCACACAAGAAAGCTCCTAATGGCCCAATGACGCTGAAAAACCAATAAGCTGTTGTAGATAATTATTGTCTCCGTGGCTCAATAAATAATACATTTGCACACTGGAATCCATCCGAGCAAGTGTTTCTGCAAGATACTCGTAGTTCAAGTGCAACACTATCTCTGTTTCCAGGAAGGTACACACAAAATGCAACCAGACTATTAAGGGGACATGTGTGAAGGGTATCAGATAAATCCTAAAGTCCTTAGGGAAGAAGAAGAAGAAGAAGAAGAAGCAGAAGAAGAAGAAGAAGAAGAAGAAGAAGAAGAAGAAGAAGAAGAAGAAGAAGAAGAAGAAGAAGAAAACAAGCCATGCAATAATTTAGCAAGACATTTCAATAGGATAACATCTAATCCTGATCTTGGCTTGTCCCAGGGGCGTATTTAATAAAATCCAGACCTCAGCCAGTGGCGTAGAGGCGTATCCTCTATGGAATCTGGGGAAGTACCACACTTCCCTTCATTTCCTCCCCTCCCCCCTTACTTACAGGGCCGTATCCAGGATTTTTTCGATTTAGAAGGAAGGAGGCATTAGATAGGAGGGTAATCAAGGAGTAGAATAAAGGAGCCTACATAAAACGAGAATTAAATGACATTTTTGGTTTGCCAACACTCACACTTAACTTATACTTTTTATAGGACTTAAAGTTGGCACGT
>NW_007400053.1:0-835 GCF_000475195.1 Diaphorina citri | reverse complement strand
TGGCCGCCTCCTATCTTGTGCTTGTTTTCGATCGGAAGAAAACAGGACAAACACAAGAGAAGGGGTAATGTTCCAGCCCAGGAGGAACTAATAATTTACCTGGGCGACCAGAATGGTACCAAGTCCAGTACGTCTCTGGAAATAGGAGTAAATTAAGAAGCTTACGACTACTCTGAAAACCTCCGCCATTACCCAGTGGCCGCCTCCTATCTTGTGCTTGTTTTCGATCGGAAGAAAACAGGACAAACACAAGAGAAGGGGTAATGTTCCAGCCTAGGAGGAACTAATAATTTACCTGGGCGACCAGAATGGTACCAAGTCCAGTACGCCTCTGGAAATAGGAGTAAATCAAAAAGCTTACGACTACTCTGAAAACCTCCGTCCAAAATCGGAAGACGAATAATTTTGGAGTCATCCCTGCTTGGAGTAAAAGCCTACAAATGGGAAATCTTTTCAAAATGAACGGACCTAACGAAAGCAACCGGAACGGGGCAGAGGAACTGACGGCCTCTGATCGGAACCCACAGTCAGCAGTCGGCGGTACAAGTGAGGAAGGTGGCACTCGTCGACTGAGGACCACCAGGAATCGGATCCCCTTAGTGACCCCACTTGAGCAATCAAGTGGGCATTCCGCAACAGGAACAACCACATCTAGAAGAGTATTGCTAAATGAGGAAACTCGAACTGCCGCTCTTTCTAACGACAATAACCCAAGTACATCTCAAAGAAACACACAGAGAAGACAACCTTGGACCAATGATGAATACAAAGAAATCATGTGGTGTTTCTACCTAGCCGAGCAAACTGCACACTCAACGGAGAACAACGTATATGA
>NW_007400052.1:0-835 GCF_000475195.1 Diaphorina citri | reverse complement strand
AACCATTATCGAAGGACGTAGATTACAAAATGCGGTAGCGCTCCCCAAGCCTAGGTCTTGTAGTAAATATGACTGTAATTAATAGGTACAAAAATGGCAATCCATTTGGTAAACAAATACGGAAGGATAATCCAGGCGGAAAAAAGATCCGGATAGAACGAGTAACACACGATCCGACACTCAGTTAAGACAACTTAACTGGGGAGCTGTCAGATAGGTATCCACCCTAGAGCTAGCAGTGCAATAGTCCTAAACTAAAATGGACGCGGCACATCAGGGATCAGGAAGAGACCGCCTTAATAATCCACCCTAGAGAGCAACTTAAAGCAAGAGCTATTCATTATTCATCTATACATATTTACCAACCAATACTCCTGATAGTCGTGATATAATATGTGTCTACTACAAAAGCGATTTTATTTATCTCTAGTAGTAATGCCTACACAACCTATTAACACCACAAGAGGTATCCCTCTGCTGTCTCTACACCCACTGGAAAACCTTATAACTTGAAATACACAATCTACCTACTGCTGTAATAGTGCGTTTACTACAAGACCTAGGCTTAGGGATGTGATGGACAATGATGACAACCTAATTAATACCTGATGGGTACTGCAGAGATCAATCTATAATCAAGCGAACAACTATGCAAAAGCAAGTCACGATTCCATCAAGCCAAGTTCCACATCCTCCAGTTTGCCTTAAGGAAATCGTGCGTGAAATCTTTTATTTGTAAAGTTTTCAAGATTCAAGGAATAATAAGAATAGTGCTTATTTATACTGCTCGCATAGGACTGAAAAGTCCCTTTACTCCAGCAGTAGGCTACTACTA
>NW_007400051.1:0-835 GCF_000475195.1 Diaphorina citri | reverse complement strand
AAAAAAAGGCCTCGGTAATTCCCCTGGAGACAGGCTCATCGTAATCTTTGAGACAGGAGGAAGAGGAGAAGAAGGAGAGAAAGAGGAGAAGAAGGAAAAAAGAGAGGAAGGGGAGGAGGAGGATGAAGAATAGAGAGAGAGAAGGGGGAGAAAGACAGAGAGAGGGAAGAGAGAAGAGGGGCTGCCCATGATAATTAGAATCACAATGGTGTTAGTATAACACTCTGTTTATTTTCCTCTCTCTCTCTCCCTCTCTCTCTCTTCTCTTTCTTTCAGGATGTATATTTTTTACAGACATAGAGGGATCTCTGGAGAAACGCAAAATCTTGACGCTTTGGCGCTAATTACGTAAGCGCTAAGCGCAAATGATGGAACATGGAGAATTACGAGAAAAAAAGGAGAAAACGAAGGAGGAGAAGAAGAAGAAGAGGATTGGCGCTAATTACGTAAGCGCTAAGCGCAAATGATGGAACATGGAGAATTACGAGAAAAAAAGGAGAAAACGAAGGAGGAGAAGAAGGAGGAGGAGAAGAAGAGGAAGAAGAATAAGAAGGAGGAGGGAATGAAGAAGATAAAGAGAAAAGATAACGATAATTTTTATAAAATGGTAATTTTCGCTCTGAAGAGTCTAAAGCTGTTCTTGATACCCTCAGAATCCTTTTTGTCTGAAGGGAATTAGGTCAGATGGATATATGGAAACTGATGGTGATCCCTGACACTTTTGGACATGAAAAAAGAAGTGATGTTTCACAGCAATTCAAACAAGCTGGGTCCGTCCCTCCGGGAATTTTTTAGCCCGTAGTTTATTCGATCGTGATTAGAGAAAATCAGTACC
>NW_007400050.1:0-835 GCF_000475195.1 Diaphorina citri | reverse complement strand
TTAAGCATTTCTATTGAAATCAGCGTGTTTCGAACTTCCTTTATCAGCGAAGAAAAAAAAAGTGGTTGAGCCCCATTTTCGACCTTATAAAGTTACTTTTTCGGAGTTTTGACCTCAGATTTGGATTTTTCACAACTTTTTACGTAGGAATCGACCTTTTATTAATAATATTTTCCCAATTGCAACTCCTCCATTGAGGAGAAAAAGAGGGCAAAATAGGAAAATAGCAATAGTTCCAAGAACAAACTCTATTTTCGCCATCGAAATTCGGAGTGTATTTTTTTCTTCTCTCCACTAAGGGAATCGAACCCGAGATCAGCCGTTATGTGATGAAGCTTTGTGCCACCCCTCAACCTTTTCTTCCTCTTTGGCGGCACCGTGAGTACAAAGGCAGTAATGAACTAATGAAGGCATTTTTGCACGCTAGTCACTTAGACCCAGGCCCGTTCTGAACTAAGGTTCGTTCTCGGAACGGCTGACTTTCATCTATTCCTCCTTCTCCCTTTGCTTTCGGGACAATAATAAGTACCTTAGCAGTTACAGTCTGTATTTCTTTTCCCTTCGTTTTTTTTTCCGCCCCGGGCGGGAATCGAACCCGCGGCCTAGAGCTTACAAGGCAGACGCGCTACCAACTAAGCTAACTAGGCTGGCCCTTCGTTTTTGGAACGATAAGACAGGAGTTACAGATCCCTCTATCAAACCTTTTTAAAAAACCTCAACTTTTGACCGGCTAAAAGGCCCATATTTATGAACAAATTACTGGCTCTCAAGAGTCTCAAGTTGCACTGAAGCATCAATTACAAACATCTGATTGGTCTCTCTCTCTAAAAAAAAA
>NW_007400049.1:0-768 GCF_000475195.1 Diaphorina citri | reverse complement strand
GGGTTTTCACCTCTGGGTAAGTCCCAGAAAACGTTCTTTTTCACAAAGATGCATTTTTTAGCCCGTCCTTCCTTTATTCAATTACAATAGTAATAATAAAAGGTATAAGGGACGGGCTATTCGCTATTGTATTCGCTTCGGTGTCGTCCGTGTGTCTGTCTGTCTGACCCCATAGAAGGACTTATCCAAACCTAGTCGACTTATATATCAAATTAAAGGTCTTTTTACCAGGAACACGAAAGTGGTTGTGAAAATTTTGTCCAGAAAACAATAAATGAATAAAGCCAAAAAAAAAAAAACAAAAAAAAAAATCATTACATGAAAGTAAAATTAAAAATCAAATCAATAACAATAATAATAAACTGAATATTGAACAAATTAGGTAGGTACATAAGTACTGAGTTTCTTCAACCACGATCGAATAAACTACGGGCTAAAAAATTCCCGGAGGCACGGGCCCAGCTTGTTTCTTCTGCAAAGTTTTTTTTTTTTTTTTTTTTTTTTTTTTTTTTTTTTTTTTAAGAAACTTAATGTGAGGAATTCCCCAAGTATGAAAACTAGGCACGTTCGTAAACGAACTTTCCAGTTTTCAAGTGAATAATCTATCACTATTATCAGGGCCAATCCCATCAGTAATCCAGGATCATAATAAATAAATCAATATTTGAACTATTTCTTCATTTCAATACATAATAGATCAGTTGCGCTTACTTGGGTGATGTTTCAAAGTCATAGAGCAGGAAAAATGAGGACCAACGGGATTTTTCT
>NW_007400048.1:0-835 GCF_000475195.1 Diaphorina citri | reverse complement strand
TGCATTTAGATTCTTGGCAATCGCAATCTAGGCTGTAAAATAAACAGTGAGTGCAAATATTGATCAAGTACAATGTACATTGTAAATATTAAGGTACCAAACCTGATAGGTAGGTGCTTGGTACAGTAGGTATTTACAAAATAAATACGAACGGACAACGGAGAACGCTTGGGCCTAGTCTCCGAGAATGTTCAGAGAGAAGCCTGGCTAAATTTATCCCTTCATTCGTTTTTCATTGATTTATTTCCATTTCATTCATTCAGACTGTGTTATAGGAACAATAAACATTATTATTATTATTATCCAGACTGTCTGAGTCCTGAGTCATTCAGACAGTTCTGTATCATTCATTCAGACAGTTCAATATCAATTACTCGCGCGGCGTCTGAACTAAACTGTCTCCATACGAAACGTCTCAACACATACCTAATCGTATACACATACGATATGTCTCATACATACTTACATACCTAGTCGTACAACTCGTACATTAAAATATCGTGCATAAGAAAGTCGTACAAAAAATTCACTGTGCAATATAGAAATATAGCATTCAAATATACAGGGTTGTTCAATAAAGGATACGCCGAAAATTGAACCATCCGTTCGTTCTGCGGAGCATTTTTTTATGGGGGTCAGCTTTGCGGAAAAAAAACCGCTTCTCTTCGTAGTAACAGACCCCTTATTTTTTGCCCCTAAAAATGTTGAAAAAATGCCTATCCTTGTTCAAAAATTTGCCCCTTAAAAAATATTAGAAAAGCTCTAGTTATTATCCCCCCGGCCAAAGTGGGGCTTTTCCCCTGCTTAGGTAAAAATTATATATAAAAAAAATATT
>NW_007400047.1:0-835 GCF_000475195.1 Diaphorina citri | reverse complement strand
AGTGTATACGCATGTGTTTGCTCACGCATAGTCATGAATGTCATGATACATACATATAGGATATAGGTGAGGGGAAGGCGAGGAAGGTAAGGTAGAAAATCAAGGAGGACGAGGTTGTATACTAGGGAGGAAGATGAGAAAAGAACAAAGAGCAGAACATCTACAGAGCTTGAGGTTAGCCATTTTGATCAAAACGATTGATTTTTTTCATTTCCTAAACTGGTGTTGAAAAGATATCAATATCATTGGAGAGTCGATTTGCAGTGGAATCTTATCATTAGGGAATTTTGAAGGTAATTTGCCCGTAAAAAAGGAGGGGAAAAGGGGTTCTGGAGGTTCGGGTAGGCACATTGAGATTTCTTGCATTAAATGACATTTTTGGTTTGCCAACACTCACACTTGACTTGCACTTTTTTATAGGACTTAAAGTTGGCACGTACCTTATTGTTTGGTATTGGACGTTTCGGGTCTGAATTCCAGACCCGTCTTCAGCAAATTGTCAATGTGTTATCGTTCGCGAACTCCGCGAACTTGTCAATTAGAACATAAAAAACGGAAATGCGAAACAAATAACATTCAACGAAAACGAACCGCACATGAAATTCTGATATTTTGCATCCAATTTCTTGCATCCAATAGCTGAGGAGTGTCAACCTTTGAGTGAACTAACTTCTTTGCTGAATTTCAGAACGGTCCTCTGTTTCCTGCCGAACTTCGAATGAATGCCTCGGGGGCTAAGCTGTCCCCCCAGATCTGTCCCTCGAACCCCGACCTTGTGGCCTATGTTTGTAATTGTGATATTTGGGTCTCTCACACGTTGACTGGTAAGTCCTCC
>NW_007400046.1:0-835 GCF_000475195.1 Diaphorina citri | reverse complement strand
ATTCCGCAGGCCATAGCCTATGCTTCCTTAGCCGGACTCAATCCAAAAGTAAGTGACAAAAATTCCGCAGGCCATAGCTTATGCTTCCTTAGCCGGACTCAATCCAAAAGTAAGTGACAAAAATTCCGCAGGCCATAGCCTGTGCTTCCTTAGCCGGACTCAATTCAAAAGTAAGTTAAGTAAGTGACAAAAATTCCGCAGGCCATAGCCTATGCTTCCTTAGCGGGACTCAATTCAAATGTAAGTGACAAATTTTGAGAACACAAAGCATTTTTTCTTATATTTGATCCTGGGGGGGGGAGAGCGATAAAAGTATGAATGAATGGATCTTGATATTTAGGGTGATTGCTTTGGCCTGCCATTGGTTTTGGCTACAAAATTTTTCCGAGTGAATGCCCTTCGAACTCAAACTTTGCTATTTCTTTAACAAAGGAGATTTCAGGCTGGTATTCTCCTTGATTAAAATCCCCCAACCAGACTAAGCCGGTCTACTCCTTGTTTAAAGAACCCCAGCCAGGCTAAGCCGGTCTACTCCCTGTTTAAAATAACCCCAGCCAGACATGTTCATTTCCTAATTAAACTCAATTAATTTATAAATTTAATAGATTGCAATTTTACTATACAAAGGTGTTTTCCCAAGTCAGTATTGACTTCTAAGAATAAGAAATGAACTTCAATTATTTGTATTATTTTTATTCCTGTTACTTTTTTTTCAGTATGGTCTCTACTCGAGTATATTCGGAGGCGTGATGTACATTTTCCTGGGCACCACCAAGCAGCTGTCCGTAGGTCCCACCTCTATTATGGCACTACTATGTCTGACGTACACACATGA
>NW_007400045.1:0-835 GCF_000475195.1 Diaphorina citri | reverse complement strand
TTTTTTTGAAAAGGCTGTACAAATGTTGTCTGTCCAACTGATCAATACCATGCTCTCCTTGTAAGAGCCATCGCCAAACTGCTTGCAGTATATGGAATGTGCATAGTAATACATCTGAGGCTGGGAAGATTTTCCTCAGTGCATTGATTTCGGCTTGACAATCATCAGTCATAAACTGGACTGAGCATTTTGACGTTGAATCACCAAAGCATGATGCTGGAAGAATGCTTTTCAGGAGCTCTAGTCCTGTTGAGATGCATTCTTCAGTTTCACTGGTTGAGAGAAAAAAACCAAGAGGTAGGCCACCAACATTTGAATCACAGAGTAATAGAAAAACTCTGCAATTAAACCTGTCCATATTTCCTCCACTATCAATGAACACAGTGTTGCCTGATGTTTTTAGATGTTTTTTTTTTCCCCCTCGGTGCAAAAGTAGGTTGTGAAAAAAAATACATGCGTGCGGGAAACAGAGGTTTTAATGTGTCAGCTCTCATATAAACATGGGTTGTAATACTCAGCGGTTTTTGGTGTGTCTAACGCTGCCGGCACCAGCGGCTGCAGCCAAATAAGTTAAGAAACTAGCAAAGGATACTCACACAAACGTAGGTACCTTGAGTGTATAAAGGAAAGATACTAAAGATAGCCTTGAAAAAGGCTGTAAGCAAAGCAAAAGCACTGGATTCTGGAAGCAAACTGCAAAGTCTGGAAACAAGTGAAAGTAGTTCAATTTATTCAAGCTACAAGTTCAAATCAAAACTTTACCTAACCTACATTTTTTGGGGAAATTAAAAATGGGACTTTTTAATGAGACTTGTGGGATTTTTTTTTTTTTTTT
>NW_007400044.1:0-835 GCF_000475195.1 Diaphorina citri | reverse complement strand
AAAAAGTTAAATCATCTACGTTTTGCTGACGACATAGTATTATTTGCCGAGAAATTAGAAGACCTCAAACAAATGCTGAGTGAGTTACTAATAGAGGGGGAAAAAGTAGGTCTTTTGATAAACCCATCAAAAACAAAGCTAATGTGCTTGAACGTGGAAAGTAGGGAGGGAACTTTTAGAGTGGGACAAGAAAATATAGAGGAGGTAAATGAATTTATTTATCTGGGGAGCCTAATTTCTAAAAAAGATGAATGGCCTGAGATTTTTAGAAGAATCAAATTAGCATGGGGCTCATTCTCTAAATATAAACATCTATTAAAAAGCAAAAATATTAAAATCAATTTTAAAACTAAACTACTTCAATCTTGTGTAATGCCATCCCTTTTGTACGGTTGCGAAACCTGGGTTTTTAAGAAAGCCTATATCTCAAAATTAAGGTGTGTAGTTAGAAGAATGGAAAGAGCATTACTTGGAGTTACCCTGAAAGACAGGAAAAGGAATAGCTGGATTAGAAAGAAAACAAGAATAGAAGATGTGGGACAAAGAATGTGGAATCTGAAATGTGGCTGGGCAGGGCATATCTTGAGGAGAGAAGACCATAGGTGGTCTAAGGAAATACAATTCTGGGAGCTAAAGTCAAAAAGGAGAAGGGGTAGACCTAGGAAAAAATGGCAGGCTGAGTTCCAAATTTTGGCGGGGTTAAATTGGAAAGAGGTAGCAAAAGATAGAAATCTGTGGAATAAAATTAGGGAGGAGGGGAGACAAATAATGTAATAGGAGGCAACAGAGGAAGAATGTAGTAAAAAAGGGAGTTAAATGAAAAAAAAAAAAAAAA
>NW_007400043.1:0-835 GCF_000475195.1 Diaphorina citri | reverse complement strand
CTGCTGAGCGCAAAGAGCATAGAGCTTTTTGCTGAGAGCAAAATAGCAGTTTTTTGCTCTCAGCTCTATGCGGTTTGAAGTCGTCGCTTCCCTCTACGTGCTCTATGCGCTCTCCGCTCCGTATTTAGCCTAACTTAGCTGGTAAATCTAGAATTGCTCTAAACCTAATACACATTGGAAATATTTGTTTCTCAACAGTTGCTCAAATGTTTCTAATGTTGAGCAACTGGATGAATGGGACGATCTGACCTCATAATAATAGAACTCTAAGGGTTAGGTGGTAGAGGACGCCCCAGGCGTCATGCTGGGCTATGGACTAGTAGTCAGTTCACTCAAAGTCCATTATCGTAATACGTTTCTACCTATTTTCAACTCTCCTGATGTCTCAGATGAGACTATGTACAAAGAATACTAAGGGTACTTAACCTAGCAGGCAAAAGTACAGAAGGCACTAACTTGTTTGTCCAAAGCAGTGGGCAACAACAGACTCCAAAATCCCGGAGGTCCTAACATCGGAACGCTACACAAAGTGCTATCCCCTTTCTCCGAAAAGCATTAATATTCCAAGTTCAAGTGAAAACATAAAATCCTTGACACCTAGTGAGATTGCCAACACATGGGAAATGGCAAGCCACATGTCAATTTCAACAACTGCATTAAGCAGATTCAGATAAAGCGAGGAATGTTTGGTTAAACTTTTAATACCGACTTAATTTTCAAGCTGCATGTTTGGCGAGGATTACAAGCTTGAGTGCGCTGGTTAAGTTGTTATGTAACTTCACACACTGTCACAAAGTCTGAACGTGTTACATTTCACATTTCTATGTCAGCTTGC
>NW_007400042.1:0-835 GCF_000475195.1 Diaphorina citri | reverse complement strand
CGAAATTATCATCTTTGACCTTTTCCTTTGTCTTTTCAACCTACTGATTAGAGTTTGGCATTTGAAGGATTTTACGGTAGGAATTGGAACTATGCGTGTTTCCTGAATCTCGTGTTTTTCCTTCTTTACTTTCTAAATTATACGTTTTTCTTGAGGACTTTTCTCCAGCTTTTTCCTTTTCTCTTGGTCGTCATTGCGTTTTCAAAGTAATCCTACCTATGATGTAGTTTTGTTTTTCTGGTTTACTTACCATTCTTTCAATTATATTTCATCCCTCTTCTTAGGTTATTCTTTTTTCCCTGAGAATAGGGCAATCTGAAAATATCCCCAGGAAGATAGGATAAACCCGGAACAGCCAGGTAATCCTATAGTTCATCTTGAGATCAGGAAAAGCTAGTTTATCCAACCCTACCTATGTACAAAATGATGTTGAAAAGCGGTTTCCAAAGTGAAGAGGCTGGACCCCAAGTGATCCTTCGGGTTTGATACTGTACCTAATTATTTTGAAGAAGGAAATACAAATAATAATGGGAAAATAATTTGGAAGTAAACTTTATACAAAGATATGTATTTACCTACTCGTACCTACGTACTGTTTTCCGGATTCGCTCCTCCAAGATATGCCAAAATACCTATACGAATCTTTGTTCCATGACCAAAAGGCCTTGGAAATTGGATAAAACCAAAATATCGAACCTGAAACTCCTAATCCCACAGGATCTATGTAGAACCACTATAGGTATCTACCTTACTTATAATTTTATTAGACAAAAAGTAAAGCAGAAAAACAGAATTTTTATATGGCTCTACTTTTTTTTTTACCTTTTTTCCAAAC
>NW_007400041.1:0-835 GCF_000475195.1 Diaphorina citri | reverse complement strand
AAATTTCAGCTTTCTAGGTGTTGTGGTTCAGGAGATAGAGCGATCAGTGTGTGAACTATGAAATGTGAACTGTGAATGGATCTTGTTCTTATCCTCTAAAAGCCCTGTGTCCAACATTTTGGACATTTTTTTAACCTAATCCTAAAAGCCCAGCGTAAAATGTCCAAAATTTTTAAATGCTGGCATTTAAGCTTACAAACAGCTTAGCAGCTCTTTGCTTCTAGGCCTACAACTAACATATTCAAAATTTTGAACACTGGTAAGTACAAAACCCATATAAAGTCCTTCGGCCTTTAGAGGTTAAAATATAAGATTGGGAGTGTCCGTTATTCGGAGGGTTTCCCATAAGAAACTAATAAAAATGTACCGGTTCTACAAAAGAATGTTTGGAAGTGTCCCTTATTCAGAGGCGTCTAGTCCGTCCGTTAAGGTAACTAAAGGACCATACTTAGACTGTAGCAGCTACTCTTCAGTCTCAATATAACAGGAGATTAAAAGCTTCATGGGTTACAAAGTCCCAAAGTAACAGGAGATTAAAAGCTTCATGGGTTAAAAAGTCCCAAAGTCAAATTACTCTGGAATCTGTATAATAAAACAGATGAAAGATAGAAAAAACAGCAAACCATTACTCATGAAACACAATATCACAATAAAACAACTATGATAATTTCGCGAGATTTCACACTTCCCATGGGTTTGATTTACATGATTGTACCACGTATGTATACATCACAAGAATGCAAAGACCAATAGCCATTTGAAGCTATAAGAAGTCCAGAAGAAAGTGAAGATTTGGTATGCATTGGAACAAAACCTAGGTATGTGCTTGGAAATC
>NW_007400040.1:0-835 GCF_000475195.1 Diaphorina citri | reverse complement strand
CTACACATTCACACATCCTGGGGGATGAAGGTTAACACGATAAGAATGAGGAACAGCGCCGCAGGCAAAAATTGTGAGTCTATAGATATTGTGAGGCAAAAATTGTGAGTCTACAGGCAAAAAAAATCTATAGAAACTAAAAATTTTAGGACCGGCTGCAGGCGAAAATTTTGGTTTCATCAATTATTTGCGGTAAAAAAAGAGCTGAAAAAAATCTGCGTTTACCTGAGATCGAACCCATAACTGCGAATATCGCGAACAAACCGCGAATATCGCGAACAAACCGCGAATACCGCGAACAACCGCGGATACCGCGAACAAATCGCGGATACCGCGAACAACCGCAGATACCGCGAACAAACCGCGGATACCGCGAACAAACCGCGAACAACCGCGGATACCGCGAATAAACCGCGAACAAACCGCGGGTACCGCGAACAAACCGCAGATACCGCGAACAAACCGCAGATACCGCGAACAAACCGCGGATACCGCGAACAAACCGCGGATACCGCGAACAAACCGCGGATACCACGAACAAACCGCGGATACCGAGAACGAACCGCGAATACCGCGAACAACCGCAGATACCGCGAACAAACCGCGAATACCGCGAACAAACCGCGGATACCGCGAACAAACCGCGGATACCGCGAACAAACCGCGGATACCGAGAACAAACCGCGAATACCGCGAACAAACCGTAGATACCGCGAGCCAACCGCGAATACCACGAGCAAACCGCGAATAGGTGACATATCACAGAAGAATCGATGAGGACCTTCCACTTATGAAAATGAAGGGGAAATGAGTAAATTAAGTCCAAACTTCAAAC
>NW_007400039.1:0-835 GCF_000475195.1 Diaphorina citri | reverse complement strand
GGATTCTATCCTTCTCAGAACCGGATTCTGTCCTTCTCAGAACCGGATTCTATCCGTCTTAGAACCGGATTCTATCCGTCTCAGAACCGGATTCTATCCGTCTCAGAACCGGATTTTATCCGTCTCGGAACCGGATTTTATCCGTCTCGGAACCGGATTTTATCCTTCTCAGAACCGGATTTTAACCGTCTCGGAACCGGAGTCTATCCGTCTCAGAACCGGATTCTATCCTTCTCAGAACCGGATTCTATCCTTCTTAGAACCGGATTCTATCCTTCTTAGAACCGGATTCTATCCTTCTCAGAACCGGATTCTATCCATCTCAGAACCGGATTCTATCTGTCTCAGAACCGGATTCTATCCGTCTCAGAACCGGATTCTATCCATCTCAGAACCGGATTCTATCTGTCTCAGAACCGGATTCTATCCATCTCAGAACCGGATTCTATCCATCTCAGAACTGGATTCTATCCTTCTCAGAACCGGATTCTATCCATCTCAGAACCGGATTCTATCCTTCTCAGAACCGGATTTTATCCATCTCAGAACCGGATTCCATCCATCTCAGAACCGGATTCTCTCCATCTCAGAACCGGATTCTATCCGTCTCAGAACCGGATTCTATCTGTCTCAGAACCGGATTCTATCCATCTCAGAACCGGATTCCATCCTCAGAACCGGATTCTATCCTTCTTAGAACCGGATTCTATCCGTCTCAGAACCGGATTCTATCCGTTTAGGAACCGGATTCTATCCTTCTCAGAACCGGATTCTATCCTTCTCAGAACCGGATTCTATCCGTCTCAGAACCGGATTCTATCCGTCTCAGAACCGG
>NW_007400038.1:0-835 GCF_000475195.1 Diaphorina citri | reverse complement strand
ATTTCTCACTCGTGATGAATTCCATGTTAACAAAACAAATAATAAAATATACTGAATTGTTGTTATTCAAAATCAAAACATTGTAGAATGAGGAAAAAAATCATTTAATATACTTAGGTATCAGGGCAGGTATCAGGGAACCAATTCATACAAACCTTTTTCCAACCGGAACCAACTAATACGTTTTTTCCCAGTTGGGAACCAACTCGTACTCAGCCCTACCCTAAAGTTTGAGTTACATGAGTCGCTTTTCCGTCTAGGGCTTTTAATTTTCCCAAATTTAATGATTGCAGTATAATTTTTCAAATTTTAGTATAATTTTAGCACGAATCTAGTATAATTTCACTGAAGCCATCTGACAACACTGTCGAGAACGGTAAGAGCTAGAGACTTGAAATTTGGTATGTACAATAACACAGAAGTTCTGAAAAATATGTTACCAAGTAGTATGTCCTTAGAAATATTACGTTACCGGTATGTGTGTGTGTGTGTGTGTCTGTAAACAAAATATCTCGAGAACGGTAAGAGCTAGAGACTTGAAATTTGGTATGTACCTATCTTTCAAATGTGACAAGGATGCGACACGAAACTTTTGGTAAGACCGGTGCAACGCTTGGCGGCATTTCACCGCTTTTTGGCGGTTTTCGGTTTAATTTAACAATATTTCGGGAACGGTGCAACGCTTGGCGGCATTTCACCGCTTTTTGGCGGTTTTCGGTTTAATTTAACAATATTTCGGGAACGGTAAATTTGTAAAAAAAAACTAAAATATATACAGCCCCTTGTGTAACTGACTGACTGACTGACTGACTGACTGACTCACGTATACAAATTC
>NW_007400037.1:0-835 GCF_000475195.1 Diaphorina citri | reverse complement strand
GAATAATTTATTAGAATTATTAGGCTACCTTGTTTACTTCATCGGGTAGAAATAATTAATCAGTGGTGGAGGTGGTTAGAGGACTTCGAATGTGGAGGTTGGTGGTTCGAATCCAAGTCAATTCAGGAAATTTATCAGAACCTCCTCACATTATATCACCCAGCCTGACCGCATGGGACCCGCAAAAGCATGCAGCACGTGATTGTCCAGATGGTCACCCATCCGGATACTAACCACGCGCAACGTTGCTCAACTTCAGTGATCCATTCAGAACCGATGCTTTTAACGTGCTATCGCCGCTGGCGCTGTCTATATTGATATTCGAATCATATAAGTATCTGCAACCAAATGTCTTCCAATTCCTAAAGCACCAATTTACAACCAAACTTAAACCGACGATTTATCCTGAAGGGATAAGGTTCGTTCTCGGAACGGCTGGATTTGTCCTCCTATCCTGTCTTCCTTCTCTCTTCGATTTCGGGACCATAAGACCATAGCAGTTATAGTTCCCTCTATCAAACCTATTAAAAAAAAAAAAACACTTTTGTTGTTAGTAGGTCCGTAATTTATCCCTCTATAAAACCTAATAAAAAAAAAAAAAAAAAAAAAAAACGACGAAATGTGGGTACTGATTTACAACTTACTACCAAATGCTTATAATAGGTACCTATGTAGGTACCTACCTATTTACAAACAAATGCACCGATTTACAAACAAATTTACCGATTTACAGCCAAATGATGTACCGATTTACAACCAAATCCACCGATTTACAACCAAATCCACCGATTTACAACCAAACACAAGATTTATGATGTCCTCTAAGTCGCCCTTT
>NW_007400036.1:0-835 GCF_000475195.1 Diaphorina citri | reverse complement strand
AAACCACCGTCACTAAAACTGTGCAAAAAAAGGTCAAAGATTAAAAGGTGAGAAGGAGGAGGAAGAGGAGAAGAAGAAAAAGAAAGGAAAGAAGGAGAAGAAGAAGAAGAAAGAAGAAGGAGGAGAAGAAGAATGAGGAGGAGAAGAAGAAGGAGAAGAAGAAGTAGGAGAAGAAGAAGGGGAAGAAGAAGAAGAAAGGAAAGAAGGAGAAGAAGAAGAATGAGGAGGAGAAGAAGAAGAAGGAGAAAAAGAAGAAGAAGGGGAAGAAGAAGAAGGAGAAGAAGGAGGAGAAGAAGAAGGAGAAGAAGAAGGAGAAGAAGAAGAAGAAAGAAGAAGAAGAAGGAGAAGAAGAATGAGGAGGAGAAGAAGAAGAAGAAGAAGAAGAATGAGGAGAAGAAGAAGCTGAAGAAGGAGAAGAAGAAGAAGGAGAATAAGAAGGAGAAGAAGAAGAAGAAGGAAGAAGAATGAGGAGAAGAAGAAGCTGAAGAAGGAGAAGAATAATGAGAAGAAGAAGGAGAAGAGTAATGAGAAGAAGGAGAAGAAGAAGAAGGAGAATAAGAAGAAGAAGAAGGAGGAGAAGAAGACGAAGGAAAAGAAAAAAAGAGGAGGAGAGGTAGAGAGAAGATTTGGAAGAGGGTGAAAAGGATTAGGAGAAGGAGAAAGGGAAATATGGTCGAGAGAAATTTTTAATAAATAATTAACAACACATTTTGCAGGGAAGCCATTTTAAAATTCAATAGAAGAGAGAAGAGGTAGAGGGGAAGGCTAAAAATAGAGAGAGAGAAAGTAGGGGGTCAAAGAGGGAGAGAGAGAGAGAGTAGGGGAGAGAGAGAGG
>NW_007400035.1:0-835 GCF_000475195.1 Diaphorina citri | reverse complement strand
GCAGTACTCGCCTAACTATGGAATGACGTATCGCTAGTCATGCACTGTTGCCACATCTTTCGCTCGCGTTAAAATGCGTATATCTCGAGAAGTACATAACGTAACTGAAAAATTTTTGCGGTGTAATTTTTTTAATTTTTTCTTCTTTCATATGAGTAAATATTTGAAAATCATGAGAATTGTCAATTTATGGGTATGAACAAATAACACTTACTTTTACCCCCTTTCAAAATTACCAAAAATCACATCATCACCCATAACATCAACTTTAAAACTATACGAAATACCCAACAACACCGGGGATTTTTACCTCTCAGACCTCTCTACTAAAATGCGTGAGAAATGAGAATTTCTTTCTATCCACCCTGTTTAATTTATGTTTCCAACTCTGTCGCTAGAGTCGCTGAAGACATAACAGGGTGTAAACTGTAAACATGAAACATGTGCGTTTGCGTTTTCATGTTTTCAACCTTCAACAAGCAACAGGTGTTTGGTAATTTGAGATTCTCGTAATTTCGTATTTCGTATTTTTTCAGTTCAGTTCAGTAGTTCAGTTACATGGTTACTTCTTACTTCAGTTTTCAGTTTAGACTTTACATTTTAAAGCGTTAGTGGTGGTGTGGTTCGTTTCGTGTGTTTTATTTTACGGAGGAATTATATTTTGCGTTATAAAATTACCTAATTTATTTCTCCTTACTTATTGCAGTAAAATGTCTGTATTTGTGTATGATGTTCTAAGCCCATATGTGTTTTCAAATTGATAAAATAATTATTTCAATATCTACATGTGAATTTTATTCAAGTGTTCTCTCTCAATGTTAATCATGATTGTGTT
>NW_007400034.1:0-835 GCF_000475195.1 Diaphorina citri | reverse complement strand
TCATTTAAGATTTTAAAGTTGGCCCCCCTGGAGCCGCCACTGGCAGAGACAGAATTTTGAGAACCACTGCAAAAAATGTAGGAGATGGTTTTTTTTCCTCTTTCTTTCATTTACTTTTACTCCTAATAACAGATATTTTATACATAACATAAGCAAATAAGTAAATATCATCTACATAGGTACCTAATTATTATTAGTCTAGGAAATACACACAATGAAGTAGGTAACTATATAGTTGTATTAAACCCCCAATCTATCTACCTTCCATTCAGATAACTGTGTACAGTTGTACACCGACTAACATAACTATATGCCAAATTTCAGGTTCCCATCTTTAGCCATTCAAAAAATATTCAAGGGTCCCCGGACTTTTGAAACACTCTGTATATAGTTGTATTAAACCCCCAATCTATCTACCTTCCATTCAGATAACTGTGTACAGTTGTACACCGACTAACTAAAGGTAGTTACCTATATATGTATTACATAATATGATCGTATTTTTACTTTTTACATAATCTAAGATCTACATAATCTAAGATCTACATAACACATACAAAGAAGACTGTATTAAACCCCCAATCTATCTACCTTCCATTCAGATAACTGTGTACAGTTGTACACCGACTAACTAAAGAAGAAGAAGAAGAAGAAGAAGAAGAAGAAGAAGAAGAAGAAAAAGATGTTTCCCATCCTACACTCTAATCGTACCGTTTTCTTCCCCCCAGGCACGGGTAACGACCCCATCAGCGGGTCTTGGTGCAAGGACATCCTGATGACCATCATGCAGAACACGCCCCACTCCTGGGCCAACCACACGCTCGAATCCTTCCCT
>NW_007400033.1:0-835 GCF_000475195.1 Diaphorina citri | reverse complement strand
TTTGTGACGTCAAATTTTGCTAGAAGTGCAAAGTTGTAACGTTGTTTTTATGGAGGAGGGCCACTTGCCCAAATACATTTCCATTTTACACCGTACTGTCTACTCATGAACTCACTTTGCATAAACGTGAGCTCTTCCTGCGTTAATTCATACATTATAGTCATTATTATCATGAAATGGTGAATGGGATTATTCATGACTGATATCCTATTCATGTCATTGTTCAGACGTGATGCTATGTACGATAGTTCACATTATAGTAATGCTATTATCAGATTAAATCAGACTCCATAACAGAGATGTGTAGAGAGTGAGTTATAAAAAGTAAAAAAAGAACAGATGCTCTTTTCAGTAAACTACTCAGTCATTCAGTCAATGAGTCAGATTCTGAAATATGTAGAACTATGTCTAGCTGATGAGTTCTATAAAGAACGAAACACGTACTAGGCTGCTCGTAGGTGCTGGCTCAAGAAGTAGATGCTGGCTCAAGAAGTAAATACGTAATCCTATGTTACATATAAAGTGAAAATCTTAGATGAAAATCTTGTCCCGTAGTGGGTAGATCAACAGTGTTCAGAGCGGTTAATGGTAATGATTAATGATAATGGATACAATTTGAATTACCAACCGAATGGAAAATAACAAGAATAACTTGATTTGTGCTGTCGTGATGACAGAAATTGTGAATCTATGATCGTTTTTTCTTTGGCAAAATCACAAAGATTGCCTATACAACCAAGTCCAGATTAGAATGGTTAATACCTATAGGTAGTTTATACGTAATCAAATTTGAGTTAAGTTATCAGAAAGATCTGACAGATCACAAAAAAATCAA
>NW_007400032.1:0-836 GCF_000475195.1 Diaphorina citri | reverse complement strand
AATTTTTTTTTTTTTTTTTTTTTTTTTTACAAAGAATTTCTTATCCTAAGCTTAATATAAACTTCTAAGATTTAAGATCTAAGAAGAAAAAAAAGGAGAATTTTTAATTGTCCAAAAAGGGTTTTTAGTAATCCAAAAAGGTTTTACCTGATTGGGTAATACATAATATCCAACGTTGGTTAGGACCAGCTACATGAAAGTTAACCAATTATGTTAACCACTATGATGTATTTCACTCGGAAATGATCAGAACTTACCTAAAGATGTTATTATTTAATTTTTCACTCGAAAATGATCGGAACTTAGCAAAACTTACCCAATGATGTTATTATGGTATTTTTCACTCGGAAATGTTCGGAACTTACCAAAACTTACCCAATGATGTTACTATGGCATTTTTCACTCGGAAATTATCGGAACTTACCAACTCTTACTCAATAATTTTACTATGGACTTTTAACTCGGGAATGACCCGAACTTACTAAAACTTACATAATGATGTTATTATGGTATTTTCTCACTCGGAAACGACCCGAACTTACTAAAACTTACCCAAAGATATTACTATGGTGTTTTTCACTCAGAAATAACCCAAACTCACCAAACCTTACCAAATTATGTTACTATGCCAGTATGCCTGTCGCCTTTGTTCTTTGTTGCGCTATGCTCATACGTCATATTATGGTAAGTTTCTGCAAAAAGTTATGAGATCCCCCCAAAAATACCACTTCGTGGCATAAAAAAGACCCCGCCAAGTCTGTTATGTTTGTGTCTTCTTCTATTGTTGAGATACTACTCTGTTAATTAATAACACAATTACTTAGGTAATTAACTTT
>NW_007400031.1:0-836 GCF_000475195.1 Diaphorina citri | reverse complement strand
CCCTCTTCTCCTCCCGCCCCCGTTCGCCTGAGTTAGCGTAAGATTTTTATCAGCTCAAAATAATTTGGATAAAAGAGCTCCCTCAGGAGACCGTGGCAAATAGGTAAGAGAAATCTATAGAAGGAGAAGAAGAAGGAGGAGGAGAAGAAGAAGGAGAAAAAGGAGGAGGAGGAGGAGGAGGAGGAGAAGAAGAAGAAGAAGAAGAAGAAGAAGAAGGAGAAGAAGAAGATGGGAGAAGCAGAAGGAGAAAAATCAGTTTTTTTGATGGTCTTGTTACCAAAAATTAGAAAGAAACTGTGTTTCTTTGGTACAATTTACCAAATTGAGAATTTACTAACAAATTAGGTAGGTACCTACATAAGTACTGATTTTCTTTACCCAAGATCGAAAAATTCCCGGAGGGACGGGCCCTGCTTGTTATTTAATGGTCTCGTTACCAAAAATTAGAAAGAAACTGTGTTTCTTTGGTACAATTTGGTACTTTAATGTGTTTCTTTGGTACAATTTGGTACTTTAATGTGTTTCTTTGGTACAATTTGGTACTTTAATTTCAGAATTATGACTGGGATTTTGTTATCTATGTGACCTAATCTACCCGGTAAGATTTAACAACTAAATTTAATTGGAAAAAAATTTACATTTTCCTTCTCTTTATCTTGTTCATCTCTCTTATTTTCATTTCTATCTACCTCTCCTTCCCTATTTCTCTCTTTCCCTATCCCCTCTTTCTCTCTTTATTTATCTTTCTCTTCTTTTTTTCTCTCTCTCTCACTCAATCTATCTATTTTTCTTTCCCCTCTCTTTCCAATTTCCTTCGCTCTCTTTTTATTAGAACC
>NW_007400030.1:0-836 GCF_000475195.1 Diaphorina citri | reverse complement strand
TCTCTCTCTCTCTCTCTCTCTCTCTCTCTCTCTCTCTCTCTCTCTCTCTCTCTCTCTCTCTCTCTCTCTCTGTCTCTCGCCTTTTAGGAAAATTATTGTGGGATATTTAATTAGTAAAAATGATATTTTCCCTCAGATTAAAATAAAGTAAACCTGAGGGAGCGAGAGAGAGAGAGATAGAAAGGGGGAGGAAGAGAAGGAAAGGGGGAGAGAGAGGGAGAGAGAAATATAGTAAGGAAGCGACAGGGAGCAGGGAGGAAGAGAGAGAGAGAAGAGAGAAAGACGAAGGGAAAAAGGGAGGAAAGAGGAAAAGAGAAAGCAAGGATGAAGAGGGAGAGAGGGAGGAGAAGAAAGTATAGAAAGGACGAAGATAGGAAAGGAGAGAAAGAAAGGAAAAAGAGAGAGGGAAGGATAGGAGGTCTACAGTTAGTAAATAGGAACAAAAACAAAGCCAAGCGACAGGGAGCAGGGAGGAAGAGAGAGAGAGAAGAGAGAAAGACGAAGGGAAAAAGGGAGGAAAGAGGAAAAGAGAAAGCAAGGAGGAAGAGGGAGAGAGGGAGGAGAAGAAAGTATAGAAAGGACGAAGATAGGAAAGGAGAGAAAGAAAGGAAAAGAGAGAGGGAAGGATAGGAGGTCTACAGTTAGTAAATAGGAACAAAAACAAAGCCCATCAAGGGCCCGGGCCCCTTCGCCCCCCTCCAAATACGGCCCTGTTGTTTGTTTACATCTCTAACTTTACTAATGTAATATTAATATCTTTTATTCTCTCTCTCTCTCTCTCTCTCTCTCTCTCTCTCTCTCTCTCTCTCTCTCTCTCTCTCTCTCTCTCTCTCTCT
>NW_007400029.1:0-836 GCF_000475195.1 Diaphorina citri | reverse complement strand
TTATGTAAGTACCTAACACATAATAGGTACTTACTTATACTTACTACTTATGTGATTCACTGTAAACAGGGAAATAAGGATAAGAAAAAAAAGGAAAAGCAAAGTGTATGAAATGGCTATTATAACATGTATAATGGAAAAACAAGAACATTTGTATTTTAAGTGATTATTATTATTATTATTTTATGTAAGTACCTAACACATAATAGGTACTTATACTTACTACTTATGTGATTCACTGTAAACAGGGAAATAAGGATAAGAAAAAAAGGAAAAGCAAAGTGGTTATTATAACATGTATAATGGAAAAACAAGAACATTTGTATTTTAAGTGATGTATAATTATGTAATGTACAGTATCTTGTGTGTAATTTATGTCTGTTCAGACCTCATTTGGAATAAAATATAGGTACCTTGTTGAGATATGTATAAAATAATAAATGTTCAGTTTATGTACAGAATACACTGTGTATGTGTATACGTATAGATTGTATAATTTAAGTAATCACTCTAATATCTGTTGGTCCCTTGAGATTCGTAATTTTGTATAATGGCGGAGAACGTTCCAGGCTTCATTCTCCCCCACTTCTCTTCTACTTCATCTTCATTCCAAACTCCTATACTTCATTCTACTTCATCTTGATATCCTTCATCCAAACCCCACACTTCATACTTCATCTCGTTACCTCTAGTCTGGATTTTATACATGCATAATGGAGTATTATTGCACCGATAACACGGAAATAGAACTTTTAGCTAAAAAAAAAAAAATCATAGGTAGGTAGGTAACTCATAGAATAGTTGAAGAATAAAATTAAAATAATTAAAAATAAATA
>NW_007400028.1:0-836 GCF_000475195.1 Diaphorina citri | reverse complement strand
TTCACTAGCTAAATCTCTTACCTGTTTAATATCACGTAATACATGGGTCATCATAGCGGCACTGTTAACCCTCGGCTGCGAGGTGAGATTGGACTCTATCAGCGTGCAACACCGGGTTAACGTAGAGTGACAGGAACACATGATGTCCCTGTAGTAGATGAGTTGAGATTGGGTACTTAGTGTGAGACCCGTTTCCTGTAAACACAAGAGGAAAAATTTATTAAATTTTTAGTGATATTCACAGCATTTCATGTTGTTAAAGAGTAGAGCACTTTGCTAAATTTATCCCACACAAAATTCTTTATTTGTTACACCTAAGGCCAGCCACTCACTATCAGGTAGACCTGACGACAGGTACACCTGATCAGGTCTACCTGATAGTGAGTGTGCTCATCAGGTGTCAGGAGTACCTGTTAGGTCTACCTGATGGTGAATGGCTGACCTAATAGGGATGTCAAGTGGTCTTCATAGCATTATACGCCGGAATCCAAGCACAAATCCAAAAATATTGGGTACTTGTTTAGAAGTCACGTCAAGGGAAAATTGCTACAAGAAGTAGCTGTCACAAATGAGTAGTGACCAGTGTTATTATAGGGTTAGGTTAGATGCAAAAAAGGAGCTTTCGTTTTCATTGTCGTGGCTTCTGAATAATTACCAAATATTGTAAATGGGGCTTACTATTTTTTAAAGTAAGTACCTACGTGTTTGAAAGTTTTTTCTTCTTTTTTTTTATGAACTGTATGCAGGATTGTAACAATAATTATTTCTTTTGCTTAGTGATAAATGTTAAAAAAAAAAAGAAAAAAATAATAATTATAAGTACCTGTTGTTTAACT
>NW_007400027.1:0-836 GCF_000475195.1 Diaphorina citri | reverse complement strand
TCCATTATGCAGTTGCATTATGCACCCACTTGCATTGTTAGCACAGGTGCAAAGTGCAATAAATAACACCTTCAAGCTTGTGCGTTGTTGATAGGGTGGTGCAGAAGGGTGTCAGGAGTGGGTGTGCTTTTGATGAGGTATTTATGGACTGGGCTTAAGTGCTGATGTAAAATTGGGCACACATGTTGCACGGATTAGGTAATTAGTTAATAATAATAATAGTGCTTATTTATACTGCTCGCCTAGGAAGTCCCTTTACTCCAGCAGTAGACTACTACTATTATTGTGGTCAAACCTCGCATAGGACTGAAAAGTCCCTTTACTCCAGCAGTAGGCTACTACTATTATTGTGGTCAAATTCTCAAATTAGGATTGAGGATAAAATTCCATACCTCGGCTGGGATTGAACCCACGCCCTCCTGTTTACCAGGCGAGCGCCTTGACCACTAAATAGGACTGAAAAGTCCCTTTACTCCAGCAGTAGGCTACTACTATTATTGTGGTCAAATTCTCAAATTATATTGAGGATTCCATACCTCGGCTGGGATTGAACCTACGCCCTCCTGTTTACCAGGCGAGCGCCTTGACCACTACACCACCGAGGCAGGTTCATTATGGCATTCATTCACCGAGGCAGTTAAATGTTCATTATGGCTTTCATTTCATTTTGTTGACTTTTAAGTAAGTCAATGTTTGTTTGCCAAAATAGGCTTTTAAGCCCAATGTTTGTTGCCAAAAAAAAGTCCTATTTGGATTCTGAATCGAACATGAATCTCGAGGTCTAGTTTGATAAAATCAAGTCTTTAAAATGGAGGCATGATTTTTGAATTGTTGTA
>NW_007400026.1:0-836 GCF_000475195.1 Diaphorina citri | reverse complement strand
AATTTTTTTTTTTTTTTTTTTTTTCCTCAAGAGGTTTGATAGAGGGAACTGTAACTGCTAAGGTCTTATCGTCCCGAAAGCGAAAAAGAAGACGGGACATAAAAAAGATAGCATCACTTCTGAGAACGAACCTTATCTGTTTAGGATAAAATCCTTCCAGGACGGGAACCGAACCCACGATCTTAGGTATGTAGGTACTTTATTAGGTGTACATACCCATGTAGAATTACCAAATACCCATTATCATAAACAAGGAGATAAGCTTTATTTCTTCTGCATCGACAAAGTTGCTTATTGATTTAGAAGCTCTTTCGGTCTCTATTTTGGTTCCAACTTGTCATAGGCATAAATAAAAGCCTTAGAACCAGACAAATTTCAGAAACATGCGAACTTAGTAATAAATCTGTCTTGCGAGTGGGTTTTCTAAAGTTATGATGTTATGAATAAGCATAGAACAAATTACCTATTTTAAACGAATTACCTATTTAGATTGTGTATAAGTTTTGGTTTTGTACTTTGCCCGAAATTAATTTCTTCTCGACAAATTTATACAAAATTTATTTGCATTTCAACAAAACTTTATATTAAAAAAGAGTTCTTTTTTAACTTTTTTAAACCATAGTTCTGTAGGTATTTAAGAGATGAAAATGAGACCATAAGGCTTCAAACTTGTCATCTGAAAAATGTGCAACGAGCCTTAAGACTTGGAGATTGGTAACCCATAGTTCACACGTTATAATTAGTGGAGATGACAATAGCACCAAAATATACGGATATGACTCCATACGTAATACTGTACCTATTAGTGGAGATGACATTATCACCAAAATATACGG
>NW_007400025.1:0-836 GCF_000475195.1 Diaphorina citri | reverse complement strand
AATCTGTTCCAACTGACGATTTCAATTCCAAAAATCCTTCAGATGGTCTGGAGCCACCCCTAAGTCTCACCATTTGTCGACTATTAGGTTTCTTGCCAGGGACTATAAATGTTGGAATTCCGTTGGCAGTGGGTACCTTGGATTTGAGGTCACGTTTGCTGTTTAACGAGTACATAGGATATGATCTTCCTTGTGGTAAATCTTGTGTATCAAAGTCTTGAGTTGGCTGTAGATAGACATAATCTGTTTCGTTCTGATCAGGAAGTAAATCATAGTGATCTGGAGATGTTGTCTGTTCAATTTGGGGATTGAATTTGTTATCCTTTGGAGCAAAAGGTTTGGATTGGGATCTATCGTATCCTTCACTTGGCTGTTTGAAATCATGTGGATTTCCTTGTTGAACATTTGGCTGTTGCGGAGAACCATGTTTGGGTATATATCCACTACTAGTTGGATGATAATAGTTAGATGGAGGCTTGTCATGAATGCTGAGCTCTGTAGGCGTGCTGCCTTGTTGACTCGGATGAGAATCAAAAGGTTTGGGTGATCCATAAGGTGTATTAATTTGATCGGGTAACCCATATGGTGTGGTAGGTCCATTGTGCGGTGCATAAGATGTTTTGGGTTCAGTATCTGATCCATATTGAATATTAGGTTGATTTGGTGAACCATAAGGTGTTGGTTGATTTGGTGATCCATAAGGTGTTGGCTGACTTGGTGAACCATAAGGGGTTGGTTGATTTGGTGAACCATAAGGGGTTGGTTGATTTGGTGAACCATAAGGTGTAGGTTGATTTGGTGAACCATAAGGTGTTGGCTGACTTGGTGAACCATAA
>NW_007400024.1:0-836 GCF_000475195.1 Diaphorina citri | reverse complement strand
AGATGAGGTTCGTTCTCGGAACGGCTGGCTTTTTCCTGTCCTCTTTTCGATTTCGGGATAGGAGAAAGCCAGCCGTTCCGAAAACGAACCTCATCTGTTTAGCATAAAGTTCGTCCCAGGCGACAAGATTTTTTTTTCGCCCCGGCCTGGAATCGAGCGTTTATTCCTACACCCTTTCCCGGTCTCACCTTTAGTCTGCCCATAAACGCTTGACAGTTCACACTCTTCTTCCTGTTCCTCAATACAGGGTGTCTCGTTGGCTTGATCGTCACCCTGTATGAAGTTCACCAACTGAGCTAGAGCTTCCCGGGCATCCTGTATGGGTTTGATACACAGACTGTCTTCTTGTAGGGGAATACCTGACGGAAAAAGAAATATTTATTCAGCTTCTAGAAGGCCTGTTAATAAGCTAACAACCTGTTAAGTTCCATTTGATTTGTAAAGTGCAGCGGCCGTTCCTATGTCCACCGTTCCCCGACCAGGCCCAAGTGATGATTTGGAGCCTGGACCGTCCTGCAGTCGTCACCTTGGTGCATGATGCAGCGGCCGTTCCTATGTCCACCGTTCCCCGACCAGGCCCAAGTGATGATTTGGAGCCTGGATCGTCCAAAAAAAACGAGAAAAAGAGTTGGTTAGGACTTTGAAGTTAATATATGTACATACCTATTTTTCTACAATTTTAATTTTACCTTTCCTATTTGTTATTAACAGTTTATTAAACAAGTATTTCGTTTCATTTCAAATTTGTGTATTCATTTATTATAGGTACAACTTCTCTTTTACCTTGAAGTTCGTATAGTGGTGATGGCAGGTCAGATATGTTGAATTTTTTGGCA
>NW_007400023.1:0-836 GCF_000475195.1 Diaphorina citri | reverse complement strand
CGTGTGTCCCTGTGCCTGCGCGTGTCTACATGTCGCGTTTTATTTAGTATTAAACATGCCGGGGTCTATCCAGGACTTAAATACGCAAATCCAGGTTACAGCTGAATACAGCTTTTCGGTGTATTTCACCAATACAATACACCAAAAAAAGACAGCGCGGATTTTCAATCGAACAGAAAACCCGAAACGAATATTGGACAACGCAACGGTGCGGTGGCACAAGAGAGGATTTGAAGAGTCTCTTTTTTTGAGGTCCTGAGCAAATGAGTTCTGTGTGAATCCAGCGGTTAATTTAAGTTTGTAAGATGGAAGATCATCATCTCTCTCCCTGAAGCTTACAAGGCAGGAGTTACCTACTTTCACAGTTTAACCACTGCACTATCACTAGGTATTTACTTTTATTTTACGCCCAATTCAACATCAGGAAACATGTTTTACCAAATGCTCTTAATAAAGAAAAGCCCTTTTTGTTTAGAATGCCTTCACATGTGGAATTCCATTATTAATACGTTCTATTCTTCCCAACTATTATATGTACGACACCGAAGCGAATACAATAGTCCGTCCACTATACCTTTTATTATTACTATTGTAATTTAATAAAGGAAGGACGGACTAAAAAGTGACGATTATTAGTACGAAAACGACTATTGGTTGTTTTACCTCATACGATGCAGAGTGCATAGTTTTTATTCCATTGTTGTTTCAAGTGTGGGGATTTTAAAAGGAACACTGTCCCGACTCGGGGCTCTTCCACTCAACCACAGTAACGCTTTCCATAATAATATATGGTGAATGATTTCCATAATATACTGTGACTTCTGAATGTTTATTTT
>NW_007400022.1:0-836 GCF_000475195.1 Diaphorina citri | reverse complement strand
AATAAAATTTTACATGGAATTAGAAGAATACATTGCGCTTAAAAATTTAAGTTGAGATTAAAACAGAGTTGTGGAAAAACAGAGGGGTTTTTTAAAAAAGGAAATTGAAAATTTGCACTTGGAAAATTGAAAATTATATAACATTTAAAAATTTAAAACTTTATGTTTGTGTTTCTAAAATAAATCATTAAAAAAAATAATAACAACAATTATTATTAAAGCAAAAGGTTTCCAAAAACTTGATTTTTCACTGAAAAAATACTCAAAAATTACAGATGTTATGAGAAAAATTCACAAAAATAAATTTCAGTTTTTGTTGATCTTTTTTTCAGATGGAAAAATATATTACAGGTGAAAAATGTAAACAAAAACAAAAAACCACGTGTTGCGTTTTTTCTCGTCCAACTGGTAATACTGGAAAAGTGGGTTCACCAGAAACCAGACTACACCTAACCTGTCTCATAAAACTGGTTTTCAGGCTTTCAAGTCTTTCAACCCTAAAAAAAAGTCTGGTTTCTTTCAGTGTTTTTGCACTAGAGACCAGAGTTCCTAAGGTATCGAGGTATGGTCAAGACAGAAACATGTTTTTACTGTTGGTACCAGAGAGAGGGGAAAAGGAGGGGAAATTGAGAGAGAGAGAGAGAAGAGATACCTTAGTAGGTACCTACGTAAGTACCTACGTAAAGTTGAAGTCTACAGAGTCTACACAGTCTTGAATTCTTGATGAGTGGAGGATTCTTAGTTGAGGTTATTTTTAGAGGTATTTCTTTGTAAATTTCCCTCCACTTCTACTTAATTAAAATGTGTACCTTTTTAGCTAAATTCCCATTTTTAAA
>NW_007400021.1:0-836 GCF_000475195.1 Diaphorina citri | reverse complement strand
CGAAGCGAATACAATAGCCCGTCCACTATACCTTTTTTATTACTATCGTAATAATAAAGGAAGGACGGGCTAAAAAATAATGGAAAGGCATAGTGAGGAAAGGATTGGGGTTTCGAATCTTTTGTATATCTTCTTTTCCTTCTTCTCCTTCTTCTTCATCTTTTATCCTACCTACCTACTTATCCTTTTTCTTTATATTTTTACTTTTTCTTCTCCTTTTTGTTTCTCTTTTTTTCTTCTTCTTCTTCTTCTTCTACGTCTTCTTCTCCTTCTTCTTCTTCTCCTTCTCCTCCTCCCCCTCCTCCTTCTCCTCCTCTTCTTGTTCTTCTTTTGTGATGTAGGTTGGGTGTCATGTTGCTATCTCTGTAGAGATATATGTATCATAATTTCCTTTCCACATTTTCAACTAGGTAGTTAGGGGCAATATGATAAGAAATTTAGAGAGAGAGAGAGAGAGAGGGAGAGCGAGAGAGAGGAAGAAGAAGCTATAACCTGACTATAACCCCCATTGCAAATGACAAGATAAAGCCTTATGGGCAAAATGGTAAAATATTCGAAGAACAATCTCTCTCTCCCTCTCCCTCCTTTTATCTGTGTTTCTATGAACGACAGAATAAGAGCTTCATTTTGACATTTCTGAAAACCAAACTTGAAAGTGCAATGGTGTCTTCTACATCCTAGTTTCCAAAATGTGTTAACTTGTTAACCAATAGATAATGTTATCACAGGCTTCATTGTCCCATACCTCAAAAATAGAATATACCCCGTTTATACTGCCAAAATGAGACTGAAAAGTCCCTTTACTCCCGTAGTCCGAACAATGTCTTGTGTATTTG
>NW_007400020.1:0-836 GCF_000475195.1 Diaphorina citri | reverse complement strand
GAGGAAGATGACCAAGAAGAAGAAGAAGAAGAAGAAAAAAAAAGAAGAAGAAGAAGGAGGAGGAGGAGGAGCCGCTGGCCAATAGTAATAGTAACTATATCTCCTTAACTTTTTTGATCGGACTAATGGGATGTTAATTTCTTTCATTTCCGAAAGTTGTGATTCCCCCAAAGTATTTCTTTTTCGCTTAACACACAGTACTTTACGAGGTAACTTGTTCGTATCTAATCCTAATGTCATAATTCGACCTTAAGCTTGTCGGGTGTAAAAGTGGTTGCATTAAACTCTCCACACCCACACTCCCTGGAAAATCTTCATAATTAAGTTCAGGCCGTAATCGCTAGGAAAACTGGTTTTTAATAGCAGCCATTCCCAACCTTTGCTGCCGAGGTCCACATGTCCACATCTGAGTGTTCCAAACTTCGATTCCCGCCTGGGGCAGATTCCCGCCTGGGGCAGATACTGAAGGATAATGTTCGTTCTCGGAACGGCTGGCTTTCTTCTATCCTCTTTCTTCGATTTCGAGACGATAAGACCTTGGCAGCTATAGGTCCCTCTATCAAACCTCTTAAAAAAATCCTTAACTTTATTAATGCCAAGGTGAACAATGTGAACATGTGTGGCCATTTTCACTGGCATTTTATACCAGCTCCTATGGTATAGTGTCTTAGTGCTGCCAAAGGGCATAAAAGATTAGAGGGCCACACAGAAAAGCTTGGTGGGCCGCAAGCTGAGAATGCCTGTTTCAGAGTAATGAGAATGAGCAAAGTGCCCGACAAGTCCATTTGAATTGGACTTTTGGCAACGCTCCAGACGTAATTTGGTATAATGAAGAA
>NW_007400019.1:0-836 GCF_000475195.1 Diaphorina citri | reverse complement strand
CAAAGTCATAGAGCAGGAAAAATGAGGACCAACGGAATTTTTCTTTTTCTTCTACGTCTTCTAGATCCCGAGATAAATTGATTTAAAAAATACCGGTAAATCGTGAACTTAGACGTCACGGCATACGCTCCCGTAGACGATGACGTCATCCAATGTCCCGAGCAAAGCTCCCTCGCGGGCAACGCATTAATGTGTTTGTGCGCATACGTTTCTGCGCAGTTCTTTCTGCTCCTCCGCTGGCGCGCTTGCATAGTGGCGCTACCTAACGGACGAAGAAAACAACTGCGTAAAGTCTGACGTCGACCATTTATTTATAATTTTTACCCATTTGCAACTGCTCCATTATGTATCACCTGATGTATAATTCATATAGCGTAAAGTCTGACGTCGACCATTTATTTATAATTTTTACCCATTTGCAACTGCTCCATTATGTATCACCTGATGTATAATTCATATATATTATCGAGGTATACATAGAGGTATACCTTTATTATTCATCTATGTATAACTCTGATTTATATCTTATTTTCTCCCAAAGTCACCTTGTCATAAATCAAATTTATTTGTTGAGCACCAAACCAAGTTATGCAATATGCATTACTCCTAGTCGCCGCCATCTTGCCACTTAATTATTTTTCCTTCCTCAGATTCTCTTCATAAGGAGTAGATTTTTTTTTTTTTTTTACTTTCTATTACCTTCGTTGGTTAGGGGAAGTTCTGGCAAAGGGGTCCATCCCTATTTTTATCTCTCTCTTAGCTTAGCCCAACGATTGCTCAACCAAAAAGTTTTCATTTCTATTTTTTTTTTTTTTTTTTTTTTTTTTTTTTTAAGG
>NW_007400018.1:0-836 GCF_000475195.1 Diaphorina citri | reverse complement strand
AACACTTTGCTTGTCAGCTAAGAGTCTACAGTTCAACCTATGATTATTTTAATTGCGTCAGCCTCATTTTTTTACACCAACCTCTACATTGATGAGGACAAGCAGAATGAAGACTGTCACATCCCAGCAATTACAACAAAAGGAGGCTGAACTTTAACGTTCTATTGAATAAGCTCAAGCCTGATTACTCATTAGCCTGATCATGAATACAGCAATGCCTCCCTACGCCACCCCAATATTGAAACACCGCAACACCCGCGAAGAGATAGCACATCGCTCTAAATGCCGAAAAAGCAATATCTCTCTGCAAGATCATGGCATCATAAGCAAATTCTGCAAATCTGCACACAGATTTTCCGGAAGGGAAGATGGATTTCAGATTCCAAGCGGCCTTTTAAGTAAACATGTTCTTGCTTCAAAGGTACAAAGCACTTGAAATCATAGTCTAGAAGTAGGCGGCTTCTATAGACACGTCCAAAGTACGAGCTGCCGATTTTCATCTTCCAATGACTCTAGAGTCTAGTCCTTCCACTCCTTCCATGGCATCTGATTGTGTGGTTCAAGATATTTCATTAAGGAGATAGTATACAAAGTTTTACTGACAGTAAAACAGACAAAACTGAACTAGCATAATCTCTCTTTCACGTAAAAAATATCACATCTACTTTAGGCCATACCTCTACTCCTCGACGTCAGACGAAAAAGACGAGGAAGCAAAATCGTCAACGAAAAAAGAAGCATAATCAAATAAAAATCAAAAAAAAAGTAACGGCTAAATAACCACCCTCTGCCTAGCCCTCTTTTTCGTTATCCTCTCCAGAAAATTGTTCGCCGCT
>NW_007400017.1:0-836 GCF_000475195.1 Diaphorina citri | reverse complement strand
CGCATACGGCCCGCGGGCCGCGGGTTGGACAAGCCTGATCTAATAAATACCTATTCATTTTTCCAATAAACAAGTCTTACGCTTAGGTATTGGTTGGGGGAAAAAATACTGATCAGCTAGTCAGAAAAAGCTTAGGGAAACTGTTGTTTATTCTGACGGAATATGAGTTCTATTGAACAGGATAGAATTGTTTCTATTGAAAATAAGGTAAACTGTAGATCTAGGACACTCATTCATCCTCATCCCATCTCTCTCTCTCTCTCTTCCTATAACCCTATGTCTGTATGTTGACATACAGCAGGAAACAAAAAACTACTTACAAACAGTTTTCTACTTGTAATAATTATTTACTTTTCATTTGAGTCTACCTCAGTCCGTCCTTCCTTTATTTACATTCTATACATATACAATTATACATAGTACCTACCTACCTATATTGCTTTGAAGTTGTTCAAGAAACACTCTGTATATTGGTTCCTTTTACTGCACCGAATCACGGATAGAGTCTGTTTCTACTTCGGCATTGTTAAGATGCCCCTATACTGTGGACTTTTGGCTAAACTTTGTCTCGCGAGACCACTCTTTATGGAGTCTACGTATGTAAAAGAGTATACACAGGTCATAGAGCGCTCTATGACCTGTATAGTGCATACACTACTTTACGAACTTGGTACACTCTGTAAAGTGGCATCAAGAAAAAATCTACACCTTAACTTCCCAGTTTGACTTACTTGGAATGAAAGGGCATACTAGTAGTTAGATGATGAGAGAGATGGAGATAGAGAGTGAAAGGGCTATGAGTAACCAGATGATGAGAGAGATGGAGATAGAGAGTG
>NW_007400016.1:0-836 GCF_000475195.1 Diaphorina citri | reverse complement strand
AAAATGTAATAATGTACTGATAATATTATGATGGGACTATAATTATGTCTCTTTTGACAGTCAAATAAAGCACTGTAACTTCTTTGTGCTCGACTTCTAAATGCAATAAAGAACTATAACTTCTTTTGCGCTGAAATCCTAAATGCTGAATTGCCATCCGTTTGTGGCAACCATTATTTGGATTTGGTGATTTAAATAGCTTCAGATCTAATCTAATTTGGGTGTCCGTTAGAGTTAGTTAGACCTACCTACTCCATTTCCATTTGATTTACCCATATTTACCTTTGATTTTTTCCTTCAATAGCCTTGATGAAAAAGGAACAGAACTCAGTTGTGTAATTGGGTGATAGAGTCGTTAGCGCGGCTTCCCTTTTGTGCTTTCGGGTGCGTTATTTTTATGGGCATATAAAAATATTTTACTAGGTTCCTCTATTCCCTCTCCTTTTTCCCGTGCAACATTGTAAATATTTTTATTACAGAGGATCTGAGACAGGGATTTCAGACAGTGATAGCTCCTTGTTTGGAGGAATTTACTAGACCGAATGGCAGCAGAAAGGTTTAGGGCTTCTTTTATGTGTGGTTGCACTAAAACGAGATCTTTATGAAGACTGATAGAACAGATCAGATTACCTCTGGAAATTTATCCCTCTGGAATGTGATTTATCTCATTGATTCTGGGAGGATTTTGGGTACGATTTTTAGCTTGCAATAGATTTTATGATTTAATCTTCGGAGTATTTTTCAATGTTTACTTCCTAATCATCATCATTGTTGTTGCGTCTTCGTAGCCGAAGGTTGCTCAGATTCTTCTAATGACATTCCTCCATTCTTCTCTA
>NW_007400015.1:0-836 GCF_000475195.1 Diaphorina citri | reverse complement strand
AGTAGCCATTTACTTTCTATTTCCGTCACTTGACGCATGAACTCCTTGGTAGTAAAGACAAGTTCATGATAAAGTACCCATCGTGGTAACTCTTCAAACAAACTACTATTAGGATGGATCATAACAGTCTGGTTATGTTTGGCCGTCTTGTAGCTTCCACTCTTGGAGAGCTTAGCAATGTGATAGAAATAGCCTGCAGTGATCGCTTTCCTAATGTTGACAGTTTCAGTAGGATTGGACACAAGTTCCATCTCTACACGTTGTACCAGACCAATCAGTTGTTCCCTTACATCTCTCGCACGCTTCATAGAGCGATGCTGGATAAAGTTCTCATAACACCACTGAGTACTGAAGTCTGCGTCTGCCCACTGATTGTATATATTGAGCAGAACCAAATGATCACCACCTAGCATGAAGAAATTCTTCCTTGCTGTATCCGCGTGAATGATTTTATCTTTAGGTCGATAGAATATAGCGCCGTTCACACTCAGCATGCTAGCGATGGTGACAATTTCCTCAACACACTTGTACTTCTCAGAAGCGAGTAACATTTTACCCATCATAGGATCCAGGGGGAACTCTGCCATTCTCCTGCCTAGCTTAGTAAGGTCTCCATGATGATTGAGTGCACCCAGTGCATACAGTTGCTCCAACGCTAACACCAAGGTCTCATGAGGAGGAGGATCTAGGAAGTCAAAATGAATGAGGTCATTGATCCCCAGAGCTTTCAACATGAGTACAGCGTTGCCAAGGTTTATCCTTTGTATTTCCGGAACAGTGTTGTCTTCCAGTTCATGTTTGTAAGCCCAGGCTGTATAGAGACGGAAACATTTCCC
>NW_007400014.1:0-836 GCF_000475195.1 Diaphorina citri | reverse complement strand
GAAATTGCTGACACCGCTCTTCTGCATGTAGGATGTAGGTCACACTGTCCTCTTTTCAGAATGAGAGTCCGGTACACAGGCAACGAGTTACTGACCGAAGTGAAGTTGAATTTTCAACGATTTTTTCTATAGGTTTCTCAACAATTTTTAGGTAATTTCACCATAACTCTCTAACAGTTTGTCTGATTTTGATAAAATTAGACAGAAATTTAAGAGTATAGGGAGAGCTTATCTTGGGATATAGAACCTACGTGTACTGTACCTATATCGTTTTCCTTTGAATTTTTACTGAGCCTTTCAGTTAGTCGTTAGGCCATTTCCAATTTCCGGGCGGAGAGTATTAGTCATTAGAGATATTAGGATTATTAGAAGATGGGCCGGGATATACATAGCTTTTTTGTAATTAAAGCCCGTTGGAAATCAAAAGCATTACAGATTTCTAACCTTTTGCTTCAAACGGGATCGGGGTGGTATAGGAATAGGATAGAAATACTTGCTCCATTCTATTCCCACTCAAATTTAACCTTTCATTTCGTCATTTCAGGAACAGTTTCAACATTTTCTAGCCGTCCTATATCCCAGAAAGATACATAGCGTGTATTACAATGTTAAATGCTCTTTAGCCTCAGAGTCCTGAGGTTTGCCTACCCCGAGCCGAGTGCAGGGGCTTGCTCAATAATTCATCCGTTGTGAAATAGGTTGTAATGTATCCCACCTACGTATCAGCCAATAGCATGTACCAGAGTCCCCCCTCCTGCCCTCCGTCCCTGTCCCATGTTGTAGTGCTGTTCTGAATACAGAAAGGATTTACTTTGTCCTGTATCTGAATCGGACAT
>NW_007400013.1:0-836 GCF_000475195.1 Diaphorina citri | reverse complement strand
GCGACGGAATTCAGCTAGTAATAATAATAAAGTCACGCCAGAATCTATCAGTATGACAAGATACAAATATGTATATAAATCATATAATAGTAATAGTATTAAATACGCTTCTTATACAAATTATGAGATACTTATTGTACTGCAAACAACAGTCAGCACTACCTAGCTACCTACACATTATAACTAGTAGTTGTAATAGTATCTCTATTATACTCGATACAACTAGTGATGATTAGAGTCCTGTGTAAATATTGGATCCAATCTAAAACCAATTTCATTGATTGAATCACACCCAAGTGGCGTCAATAATGACGTCCGACGACCAATATTTGAACTAAACTATTAATGAGCGAACGATTCAAGTTCGAAGTTTCAACTATCCATGTTGTCCATCCATCCAGCAGCAACACCGACGTTGATTAACTTCGGTGATTTGACCAGAATTCGACGAATTTGGATTTAGTTTATCTGCTTGTTTGTTTCAACATAAATCTCGAACGATTTGTCTGATTTTAATGAGATTTGCCAAAAATGTTCAACACAAAAAGAGAATTTTCTCATGTACTTTAAATTTTGGGTCCAATCAGATTTTTGGGTTCTGCCTAGGAACCCTTTTTCCCGAGTGAGGTAAGGTAGTGTTGATAATTTATGAGACTCGATGACATAAATTTATGAGATAAATGAGATTTCTAGTTTTACCTTTAGGAGTCCACGTGTTAACTTCGCCCGAGGAAGTCGGTGTGTTGAAAACGTCTCGGAAAAAAGACATCATTTTCACTTACAAATCTTGACAAATTTCATCGTGTCACATATTATTACGAACTAAAGGACAGACA
>NW_007400012.1:0-836 GCF_000475195.1 Diaphorina citri | reverse complement strand
GGCAAAGAGGAAGAAAAAGAAGAGGTATTATCAAGATTTGAGCCAGGACCCTGTTCCATATAACTACTTATGAGCTTATGACATTCTTGGACTTTTTTTTGTTTCAGTTTACTTTGCTGTCGAGTGTCTGACCAACAGGTCTCTCAAGTAATGGTGATGATTGCTGATAAGTTCAGAATTCCATGGAGAGGAGGAGCCAGAAAAATGTCCATTGACACACTTCTCCCAATTGTGATAATTCCTGCCATGCTGTATCTAGCAGCCCAAGGTGTATCATATTCAATTGGTGTATTCATTACTTTTCCTCTGACACTTTGCTACTTGCACATTTATCTAGTCCAGTACATCCCAGACACAAAGTTCTTTCTAGTCTGGGTAGCCACTACTTTTGTAGTGTTGTACTTCATGTTTGAGTGGAGCATAGTGTATGTACTCTTGATTGATACAGGGGAGAACATTGTGTTCATGAGTTTACTACTGGGCTCTGTTGTTTGTTTTGTCGGAGTTCAAGTGTTGGCAAAGATCAATCATGTTAAATCCTACTCAGTGTTACCATCATCTTCAACCGAGTCCATTGTCAACCTAAGTGATGATAGTGTGAACTCTTTGACTACCAGCTTCAATATCAGGGAAAGTATCTGCACATCATGTTGTAAACAAATCCCACCAAGAGCATATCACTGCAACATATGTCAAGTTTGTGTCCTGAAGAGAGATCTACATTGTGTATGGTAAGTTAGACAAATTTTGGAAAATAGGTGGCCTTTAGAGTTTGATGTTTGAAGGGGGTTTTAACATTACTGTATAACTGATGTTCTAGTGATGGGGTTTGTGGC
>NW_007400011.1:0-836 GCF_000475195.1 Diaphorina citri | reverse complement strand
TTTTTTGTGCTTCACCGCTGTTTTTATTTCATAGCAATGAAACAACTGCTACATTAGACTCGTGTGGTCTGTGTCGTAACATGTCCATCTCGTATGTATGCCTCTCATCAGATGGGCGAGAATAGACTTAATATTTACTTCCCATTTAGGTCCTAAATGACAGACAGAAATCAGACGCATTCAAAATACCCCAAATAGCAAGGTCTACTTCCCATTTAGGTCCTAAATTACAGACAGAAATCAGACACATTCAAAATACCCCAAATAGCAAGGTCCAAACAAAGAAAACTGAGGAGAACCGAAAATCCTGTCCCTCCCATTCCTGTCCCCTAGAGGAGGACCTCCATTCGCCCCTGCCTATAACGAATAAATGAGACAACACAAACTCCATTCAAGGGAATGAGACTAAATGACACTAAAGGGGAAGAAGAGAAGAAGGAGCGTGGAAAGAGACGCTAAAGGGGGAGAAGGAGGACGAAAAGAGACTCTGAAAGGAGGGGAAAGGAGAAAGAAGGGAGAGGAAGGGGAGAGAGAGAGAGAGGAATGGAGGAAAGGAGAGGAAGGGTGAAGGAGAGACGAAGAGAGGAAAAGGAGGAAAGAGAGGGAGAGAACATTATTTTTGAAATTTTAATCATGGAAGTTTATATTGTATCAGTGGGATGTGTTTTTAACTTTGTGAAAACCATATTGCTTTTGTGTCCCGAATTCCCGATTCGGTTTGGATTTTAAAGAGCTACAAAGACAGATAGGAGGACGTCTTTTGAAGGTACACCTTATTCAAAATTTTGATTTAGCTCTATGTAAAAAATCTGGTGTGAACATCACACGACTTTCCT
>NW_007400010.1:0-836 GCF_000475195.1 Diaphorina citri | reverse complement strand
GTCTTAGAATCCAGGTTGAATAATTCCTTCCTATTTTCGGTAAGTGGTAAGTAGGAGGAAGTAATAAAACCCGTAGATAGGAAGGGAACTTTTATTTCCCCCATAGCTTCATGGGGGTCATACGCCACTGGGATCAAGTTGAATTTTTAATGATGCATTTTTCAAGGAATTAGATTCTGTCGGGGCTTTTGAAGCAACAACAAACGTAGAAACGGCGAGAGAGAGAGAGAGAGAGAGAGAGAGAGAGAGAGAGAGAGAGAGAAGGAGAGAGAGAGAGAGAGAGGCAGAGAGGCAGAAGACGCGAGGAATTGTAATGAAAATTTTCTCTCTCTTTCTCGGTGGAAAAATAAAATGCTCCCAGATTCCGAGAAATGACTTGCCTAAATAAGTAAAAAGTCAGGTCAAAATTTCCATTTCTAGTTTGTTCGTTTGTTTGCTTGTCTGTTTGTTAGAGCTCAGAGTGTAGACATATTCGATAGAGAAGCGACGCGACGGAAAGAAGAATGCAGGACATCTTGCAGTAAATGAGGAAGAAATTTTGCAGTGATTCGCAGAATCTTGTTTATTTTTTTTTTTATTATTATTTTTTTTAAGGCTTTAATGGCAGGATTCTCACCTAGTGAGCTCTTCCATCTAACCGGTTTTTGTCAGCTTAATAGCTGACATTAAAAGGAAAGAGAAAAACAAAGGAGGGAGAAAATTTTAGGGGGGGGGAGGCGGCCCCCCATAATTACGTATACAAATTACGCATACGCAATTACCTATGTAAAGCCGTATTTTATTATGAGATTATTAATGAGATTATGAGATTCCGCTTTTAGCACCATTACTCTACC
>NW_007400009.1:0-836 GCF_000475195.1 Diaphorina citri | reverse complement strand
TTGACGGCGTCGAGACTATGTGTATGTAGACACAGCTTTAAGTAGGAGTTCAAAGATTACATCCGAAATGCTTTTCAACGTAATGTAATGCCTTTCTCTGTAAAGAACACTCCTACAACAATAAAGATTAAAAGATTACAAGGTATGCCAAGGGTTTGTGAACAAAGAACACTTTTGGACTACACCCGAGGCGAAAGTTTGAAGGGTTTTCCTGAAGGAATATTTCGCATAAGTATTATCTTTTCTTTTCTGAGAGCCTTCAAGGTATTTTAATAAAGATATCTTGAGTGTTCCTCAGCATTTCAGAGGGGCTGGGTATTCTTTCTTCTGTCGAATTGACAATACTCGAACTTCGGTCTGCAATAGCACAACTTCGAGATGTTTTGCTCAGTGTTGCAACGTTGTGTGGAATTGTGGATCGATTTATTTTTATTGCTCGCCAATAATGGCGTAATTTCTTCCGTTATTGATATTAGATTTTCTTATTGATAGCATCGATTATCAATTTTATTGATATGCCCAGCAGGCTTCCCCGTGTTTATTGTTTTTATCGGTTTGGATTGCCGCTGTAACCAGAGCATTGCCTTCGTCAGTGTTTTATCTCTATGTACTAATGTAATATGTACTTCATTAGTACTAATGTACTATGGAGTAGTTCAGTGAACTGTAGAATTTGGAAAAAGAGCCCCAAAATGGTCCGATTGGGCCCAAAACTTAACGGGCAAATTTCCTCCATGTGTTGAACAAGTTGGACAGGACCATCAAAGTACTCGTGGTGACAAAGACAAAATGTCAGGCCAAATAACACCTTAGTGTGACTTGTGGCAGTTGTGAAG
>NW_007400008.1:0-836 GCF_000475195.1 Diaphorina citri | reverse complement strand
TTCAGATAACAGTACCTAATAGCCAGTCATGGATGGCTAGCTCAAGATTGCTTCATCAAATAGCCCACTGGCCATACTTAAGTATTTACTTACCAAAGCCAAGAGCTCTTTGATTCAAAGCATCTACAAGATTCATGTTGAGAGTTTTTTGAAGTCTTGGATAGGTAATGAATGTGGTAAGTAGTTTCTAAAGCAGTTATCTATCAGTTCTTATAAATTTCATCACTGTTGAGAATGCTCCATGTTTTCATAGAAGATTGTCTTGGAGCTTGTACATCCGTCTAAAGGTAAGTTAAGAAAGAAACTCAATGTGCACTCAAAGTAGTGATTAAGAAACAATTAAATAATAATAAATATGATAAAATGAAATATTAAATCCATCAAAACTTGAAAGAAATATCAGAAAATCCTGCAGAAAAACTCTTTTTGTTAACTTTTTTGTTGTAGATTATTTAAGAAAGGATTTTCGATTTTCAAATTTCCGCGCTTCCTTTTCCGCAAAAACTTGGAAAGGCCCTTTCACACGATCCTATTTATATACCAGGTGGGCCGGGCCAGCTGGGCCGGGCCCAGCTCAACCGATGTTGCCCAGTTGATACGGATTTGGCGCGAAACTTTTCATTTTACAAGAACCAAGAACAAAAGTCCGGGATTGCGGGATATCTGAAATCTGAAGAAGAACCTAAAGAACCGAAGAAATGGCAAGGCAAATGGATCTTTGACCATAAATGTTCATCATCTGTTGAGTACAAATAAGCAATTTGGGGAAACTCAGTGATAGTTTAAGCTAAATACTTACACAGAGAGAATTTTGAACCAAGGACAATGTCTCCTTC
>NW_007400007.1:0-836 GCF_000475195.1 Diaphorina citri | reverse complement strand
TAAATGCACTTCCTTTGTTTGAGGCGTCACGAGTGACCCAGTAGAACACACGGGGAATATTGAAGGACAAAACATGTAGGTACTAAAACTTCACACAATGTTGTCAACTTTACTCACATGTTGCAGAAAACTTACTGACTGACCCGTTCGTATTAAGCTCCTTTCTAACCTCATAACATCCCAAGTCACAAGTCCCAGGACATTTCCTTCTTCCTCACAACATGGTTTGTTTTATCTTCTGTTTCGACATTGTGGACGTGACTAGCAAAACACTTTTTGATGGAGTCTGCAAAAGTCTTTTATACCTTCGGTCGGATCCCGTGGAGAATTGGAAACCAGACAGAATATTGAACATGAAAATCCAGAGTCAGCGACAAGGACTCATCTGGAATCAATACTTTTGTGTGCTTCAAGTATTCCACTCGTTCCCTTGTTTACAAGACATACTCGTACTTGCATATTAACACATACAAGGTTATGAAATTTTAGTAGATCCATTTGGTCTACCCATTTAGGATCCACAAGCGACCGAAAGCGGGATCGTTGTCTCAATTCACTCCGATGAAGAACTTGCCTCGACACTTTACTTGCATTGAATAAACGGTAAAAGTGACATCTCCACTAACAAGCTATACATGTTAATAACATTACTAACTTGTACTGAACAAAAGGTAAAAAAGACATCTCCACTGATAAGGTATGCCATTAACATTACTTGTACTGAAGAAAATGTAAAAGTGGCATCTCCACTAACAAGCTATAGGGTAAAACCCCCAATCGCCGACACCTGTTGTAATCGTGGACACCCTACTCGTATTTCTTTAATAATAAGAAAT
>NW_007400006.1:0-836 GCF_000475195.1 Diaphorina citri | reverse complement strand
TACCTACACTAATCTTATTTCAGCTTTGAGTAACTGGCTGATGTTGCCTGCGATCGCCTGAATCGTGGTCGGGGCCGGGGTCTCGGCTCGGGCTCGACTCCCGGACCGGGTGGTATATTGGTTTATTTTATCTTCATTCATCTTATAACTAAGCCACCAATCTTCTCGGTTTGGGGGTGGGGCCTGGACTGGGCCCTGGCCGCGGTCCTGTTCACGATTGGCTGTTGGCTCATTATTTGGATAGCCGTTGATAGCTCTAACCCTCTTTCTCGCTGGTCTCTAAACCCGGGGCCGTTGCCTTCGCTGAGAGTGCATCGGAGTTCCTACCCGTCGGGTGGGCATTCTGGTACAGTTCCGCAAATCCGCACAGAGGTCGCGACTCTTATCTGACAAGCCACTTCACACCTGGTATAGTTGTAGTACTACGAATACTAACAATAACGGTAGCATTGGTGGTAATTCTAATACACATTAATATTAATGACTACTTATTGCTACTTTAACTTCACACTCCTTTATTGTTCGTCCCCTACCTACACTTTCGGTGAGTGCGCGGCATGCTCGGCGAACGGGCCCCTGGTTGGAGAATCATAGCTTGGTTGTTTTATAGTCTCTACCTCCCTAATGTACTGATTGTAGGTTTTTATTTTAAATCATTTCTACAGGGTGGTCGGGGGTCTTTCTTGGCATTCGGACCGCGTGTCTAGGGGGTCGGTGTGGGACTACTATTTGGTATTATTGTTGTTATTATCATTATTATTATTATTATTATTACTGGTGGTTACTCTAGCTCTCTGGGCCTGCGACCGCGGGTGCTTCCTGGCCGGGACGTCGAG
>NW_007400005.1:0-836 GCF_000475195.1 Diaphorina citri | reverse complement strand
ATTTCAAGTCTCTAGCTCTTACCGTTCTCGAGATATTTTGTTTACAGACAGACAGACGCACAGACAGACACACACACATGGACCAATGGCTGAAACTTTGGATTTAGCCTCTCGGGACCACAAAACGTGTTTTTTTCATTAAAAACTGACCATCGAAAATTTGACCCGATTACATTACTTTCCTTCCTATAGGATAAGGAAAGTAACAAGTGCGCTAGAATCACATGCGTATAGTAGGTATACCTACTCGCAGTACTCGCCTAACTATGGAATGACGTATCGCTAGTCATGCACTGTTGCCACATCTTTCGCTCGCTTTAAAATGCGCATATCTCGAGAAGTACATAACGTAACTGAAAAATTTTTGCGGTGTAATTTTTTTAATTTTTTCTTCTTTCATATGAGTAAATATTTGAAAATCATGAGAATTATCAATTGTGGTGCGCGTTAATATTCCAACCAGTACTTCTTTTTTGCGGTGTAATTTTTTTAATTTTTTCTTCTTTCATATGAGTAAATATTTGAAAATCATGAGAATTGTCAATTGTAGTGCGCGTTAATATTCCAACGGAGTGCGCGTCTGCCTGCGCGTTAATTGTTTGATTCTTACTTAGGTAGAAAACATGAATAAATTACAACTGCTTTAATTGAACAAAATTACTTGCTTGATTTATTCTTATAAAAGGAAAAAAGGACGTTAACAAAGTTAGATATGAAAAAAAGATGACTTGTGGAAAAATCTTGCCTATGAATCTATTTTTTTTTTTTTTTTTTTTTTTTTTTTTAATGTTTTGAAGAAAAACCGGGCGAGAGCATGTGTGTGAAGTTAGAAAACC
>NW_007400004.1:0-836 GCF_000475195.1 Diaphorina citri | reverse complement strand
CCACCTAGCACGGAGAAATAAATAAAATAAAAATTAAGTGTTGGGTAGCCGAGAGAGCAATAAAGATTTGCAGATCGGTGAGGAGCACGGGAATCGCACAAGGTGTTCGCTTTTGTCGCAAAAGGTTTTTCATTCATTGGAGCTATACGTTTCCCTATTAGGATAGACGCGTCCCGTAGTATTTATGTCTGAAAGCAATCCGCATATTGCGTAAGAGCATAAGACCCTCTATTAACACTAGCCACCCAGTCAGTCTATCAAGATGTTCCGTTTACCGCTCTATTCACTTTGGTATGAAATATAGAGGAGTACCTATCTTATCTATCCATTCAGGTGCTCTGAGCTCATAATGTTCCACTTAATACAGCTGTCCCGCTTGAAGGAAAACTGGCCTTCAAGGCCCTATCCTGAAGATTTGCAGATCGGTGAGGAGCACGGGAATCGCACAAGGTGTTCGCTTTTGTCGCAAAAGGTTTTTCATTCATTGGAGCTAGACGTTTCCCTATTAGGATAGACGCGTCTCATCTATCCTAATAGGGAAACGTTTATAATAGTCTGAAAGCAATTGCATATTGCATATTGCTCTTTTGATAGCAGTAGGTCTATTAAGATCTTCAGTGTACCGCTCTATGTAGGTATTTTGGTATGAGTGATATGAGGCTAATGAGGTATGGAGGAGTATCCAATCAGGAGCTCTGAGCTCATAACGGTGCACTTGATGCAGCTGTCCTGCCTGGTAGGAAAAAGTATGGCTTTCACGACCCTATCCTGATTCCTGAGACAATTGTATACATACGAGTTAACAATAAAGTTCCTAGGTAAGTTATTATGTGATA
>NW_007400003.1:0-837 GCF_000475195.1 Diaphorina citri | reverse complement strand
TTAGAGTGATGTAACTTTTAATGTATTGTGATGCGGACTACTCGGTTGCATTATTTCGCATGGAGCTTTGTTGCAGAGAAAAGTTTTCTTGTTACCTATATCGTCAATTCTGAAAATACTCTCTTTTGATCAGGCTTAGATTTGTAATCTATCAGAGACCTTCTGTTCCAATATTTTCAATATTAGACACGGGATTTTTTTACCTTCTTTTATAAGAAAGGGTCCGAAACACTGGCAAGGTGGCAGGTATATATACCTACCTGTACGAAAAAAAAGCTGTTTTTGAAGTTGTTAAAGGACAGATCAGATACCTAGTCGGGGGCCATATTTTGCTGAATCAAGAGAAAATGTGATTCCGACAGCAAATAATAATGAAATTACTGCTCTTTTTTTTTTATAGAAGTTTCAAAACAGATAATAAGGAGCTCTATGAAATTCATAACAACTTTGATGCGGTCGAAAACAAGAAGGATTTGAAACAAGTTGAATGAAACACCAAAATGATTATTTTATTGCTTTCTAGTTTTGACCCATCCATTTCACTTTGTGATTCCTACCAAATTGCTATTTGTTCCTACCACTAATTTATAAACAATCTTCTTCATGAACTTCATCTAATCATCAGGATTACAACAAACGTAATTACTTAATTTTTTAGAGGAATCTGTCGAAAATCCTCTTGCATTTTCTTTTAATCCTTCAAAAAGTGCGAGTTTATTGTGACCTAGCATCCCATACAATGCTACCAAGTGAAGCAAATAACAGACTCTAACACCTAAATAGGATTTTAGAAGAACAATTGAACCGTGCGTTAATAAGGAAAGTAAAAAATGCTAA
>NW_007400002.1:0-837 GCF_000475195.1 Diaphorina citri | reverse complement strand
AAAATTTCAAGGGGAGAGAAAAAGTTTGCTGTAAAAGTAATATGTCGATATTGAAATTTTCCGTTTTCTGAACTTTGGTGGAAAATCCTTGGACTTTTTTCTTTTTGCTTTATAATATATATCTAGTTTACGAAGGATTTTCAGAATCTCCATACAATTACATTTGAAATTACCAAAGTACTGTTGTATAAAGAGATACCGGGGATTTTCAGCCCTATGTTCAAATTGTTGAGGGTAGCTAGAATTGAGAATAATGTGGATTTTCCAGAATCTTATATTATAAGTACGAGTATCTAATAAATAGATTTACGTGTTGTCGACGGTAGCTAGAATTGAGAATAATGTGGATTTGTCAGAATAACTTATAAGTACCTAATAGGATAACGTGATTTTAATTTTCCTCGGCCCACAGTTCATAAAATTTGATAAGTTACTTAGTTACCTATGGTACGTACTACATAGTCGTAGGATTAAAAGAACCTGGAGGTTGTGGTGGACTGATAACTGACAATATATATGTTCTTTCTGTTCTCAGGTTTCGAATCTCTAAAGCGTCTAGGAGATTAAGGAAAGGAGGAAATCATGGGAAGAAGAATGGGGGATTACATATTATCTACCCTCAGCCCTATACCTATCTGCAGTATCTGCATACCGATTCAACTATAGGTATGCGTACATTTCGGTAACACATACTTTTCTAGTACCCAAAGGTGAGGCCGTTTTAAAAAACAGAGGTCCGTACGGTTGACCTACTTTTAAATTAAAACGAGTATGCACTCGCAGACAAGCATGCATATCTCCCACCTAAAAAGCCCACTTTTAACCCCATTATAGTAA
>NW_007400001.1:0-837 GCF_000475195.1 Diaphorina citri | reverse complement strand
TAATGAAAAAGTTTGAAGAGTTGTGACGTCAGATTTCATGTCAAAATGCACAGAAACGCTTGCTCACAAACAAGATTTTTCAATAGGTACCTACAATAATAAAAAGAAAAATAAGTTCATGTGAATTTCACACCAGGTTTTTTACTTACTAGGCTTCATAAATCTCTCACAGATTCTCTCCCCGTAATAATTCCACGACACATAAATCAGCACCAAATTGACAATCAAAATGACGGCAAACACTCGGAACAAAGTTACATGAAACTCATCATATTTCCACAGCTCATTGAGTTGCAAGAAACAAGATCCAATGGTTTCTTTTGTACACACAAGATCAGTATAGTTACTTGTGTTGTACACGGAGAACTCGGAAAGGATATGTATAGCCTGGCATAGGTAATAGAAGATTATGTCTTGGAATGTACAATAGTTGGGCTCATGTTGGATGTCGATTGAGTTGGTGTTTGTGCTCATTACAACAAATGCAAGGGCATTGTTTTCTATCTGAAACAAAATAATAGGTGATTATTCAGGAACTACAATGACTAAATACTCATTAATGTGAGGGGGAATGAGCATTTAGAGGGCCTTCTATGAGTAGGCTGACCATACATCCCACTTTGGAGCCTCTGGTCCCACTGTCCCGAGAAATCCTCTGGGGATGCTAAAATGTCCCACTTTTGCCCAAAGTCTTGATATTGTCCCACTTTAGCTGGTCCAAACCTAATATTGTCATTGAGAGCAATGAGCTTGGGGAAAAAATCCATTTTACAATTCCAATATTGTACAATATTATGTATCAAAATATTTGAAAATAAAATGTAGGTATATTGACTG
>NW_007400000.1:0-837 GCF_000475195.1 Diaphorina citri | reverse complement strand
GACATATATCAGTATAACGACTGTAGGGCGGAGGATATCCCCCTGTCAGGGCCGTAACCAGGATCTTGTCGGGGGGGGATGTACAGGTTGGGATGCTACAAATTTTCCGAGTCTCGCCTACAGTATAGGACAAAAATCAAGGTTTGAGGGTCCAAACAGTGATGTACCAGTTGGAATGCTACAAATTTTCCGAGTCTCGCCTACAGTATAGGAGAAAAATGACGCTCGAGTGCCCTCCCCTAGTAAATATGGCCCTGGGCGGGCGTATAGATTAGCTTGGCTGGTATGTTGTATATGGATTAGCTTACCCTGTGGGCATTTGGATCAGACACTGATATTTTGTGTAGAATAGAATATACCTTGTTTATCCTGCCAGAATGAGACTGAAAAGTCCCTTTACTCCCGCAGTCTAAACAAGGTCTTATATATGTATTTCATAGGTAAAGTTTACAGATAAGTATATTGGGGCGCTCACAACAACACTCAACACAAATATAATTTTACATAGAAAACGCAGGTTCTCGTTTCTCCACAATTTCCATCTCTGAAGTTTGTAACACTTCCGAATTCTTGGCCAGCACCTGAGAGCTATGTCTAACTGATGAGTTCAAATAAGAACGAAACGCGTCTTAGGCTGCTCCCAGGTGTTGGCTAAAATGTAAACCTTGCTTAACTTCAAAAAAAAAAAAGAAAAAAAAAGGTGTGTACAGATACTTTCTCTCAAAATAACCCTAGTGTTTATCTTGTGTTCTGTTTTCATTTCAGTATTGATATGTGTACAGAAGAAGGAGGAGGCAGTATAGAACTCGTACCAGGGGGTCGGGATCTAGAAGTCAC
>NW_007399999.1:0-837 GCF_000475195.1 Diaphorina citri | reverse complement strand
TTCAATCCCAGCCGAGGTATGGAATTTTATCCTCAATATAATTTGAGCATTTGACCACAATAATAGTAGTAGCCTACTACTGGAGTAAAGGGACTTTTCAGTCCTATGCGAGCTGTATAAATAAGCACTATTATTATTATAAGCAGTGGTCCAAATCACCAGTGTTCATATTCATAGTTAACTTCTTTCATTTATCCGTGAAATGACTGTTCTGTCCAATGGGGACTTTTCTTTCTTTTTTTCTCCCCTCTTTCTTAAATATTTTCTCTTTACTGTCCTTACTTATCCTTCGTTGTGTTTCACCAGTGTTCATATTCATAGTTAACTTCTTTCATTTATCCGTGAAATGACTGTTCTGTCCAATGGGGACTTTCCTTTCTCCACTCTTTCTTAAACATTTTCTCTTTACTATCCTTACTTATCCTTCGTTGTGTTACGTATGCATTTCATTTTACTTTGTACATTTTCTCCTTTCTTTTGTTCTCTAATTCCACCTCACTTTCTGTGTACTCTTATCTATTGGCTCTATTTTACTTCCCTTATCCTAAAATAAGGAAAGTAATGTATTATTTTCCTGCAACCATTAGACCCCCCCCCATTGGTTAACTTTAACACCCATACTTATGAACAAACAACTGGCTCTCAATCGCACTGAAGCATCCATTTCAAACATCTGATTGACCAAATTGATTTGAGTCTGTCTTGAGAGCGATAATTTTCGTTCATAAATACTGGTGTTAGTCTCTAGTCCTAATTTGAACACTCTTTTAACACCATCTAGTCTTAATATGTATTAACTTTCACAAGATTGCTGACTGAAGAGGATGGCTTTACGTG
>NW_007399998.1:0-837 GCF_000475195.1 Diaphorina citri | reverse complement strand
AAATTATCCCATGGAGGGAATCGAACCTGATCAGGCTGGCTAACAGAACCTTATTTTTTCCTCTGGCTAACAGAACCTTTATGAAAAACCACCACTAAACCAGCCCTGTGTGGTCGGGAGAGAAAACAATACAATTGGAATGATTATTCATGAGTGACTAATAAATTAAATCTAAATTCATTAGTGAAAATGAATCAAAACCGAAGTGGGGATAAAAGGAAGAAGAAGAAGGAGGAAGAGGAGCAGGAGGAGGAGAAGGAGGAGAGAAGGGTGGTAAACTATGCGGGAAAATGCTGGAATTTACTCGAGAATGAGATGGAGAGGAGAAGGAAGTAGAGGAGGGGAAGGAAGGGGAGGGGTAAAGAAGGAAGTAGAAGGGGAAGGAAAGGGAGAAGAATGGAGAGAAAAGGAAGGGGAAGAGAAGCTAGGAGAGGGAACTAGGGAATGAAGAGGAGGTAGAGGCGAGAAGAATAGAATGAGATGGAGAGGAAGAGGAAGTAGAGGAGGGGAAGGAAGGGAAGGGGTAAAGAAGGAAGTAGAAGGGGAAGGAAAGGGAGAAGACTGGAGAGAAAAGGAAGGGGAAGAGAAGCTAGGAGAGGGAACGAGGGAATGAAGACGAGGTAGAGGGGAGAAGGATAGAATGAGATGGAGAGGAAGAGGAAGTAGAGGGGATGGAGAAGAAATAGGAGGGGAATAGAAAGAAGTGGAGGGGGTATTAGAGAAAGAAGAGAGGGGAGGGGAAAAGAAGGAAGTGGAGGTGATAGAAAAGGAAGGAGAGGAGAGGGAATAGAATGAGATGGAGAGAAGGAGGAGGAAGAGGGGTTAGAGAAGGAGAGG
>NW_007399997.1:6415-10030 GCF_000475195.1 Diaphorina citri | reverse complement strand
TGATGTCAACTTAAGTCCGGACTCTGCCACATAGCCATCCACTGAGAGGACGCCCACTAGTTCTACTGCGGCACTGTGGAATAAAACATATGCTTTTTAAGTACAACCATTCATACACAAAAAGCCCACTCTGAGGTTTAGGTGTTGGGGCAATTGCCCCAAGGAATTGATTAAGCTTATACAAATCTACGAAGTACAACCATTACGAGTATCTGTTATCTTTATCAGTACCAATCTTATGTTACGGATAGAGTAGCCCATCTCGTCGTCATGTAGCGTGATAGTAGTGTGGCTGTCCTAAACGAAATTACCTACAATACTATGGGAAAACTTTGAACTACATCTTTCTGACTCCCCGTGACTTCACGTCACGTGATGTGATTTCATCATAATGAGGTGCACCCTAAATTACACCAAATAAAAATCTTAGCAACGTAAAACCGGGAATCAAATTGCTACAGAGTCTAAACAGCTGCATAGAAGATCGTCAGTCACGTTAATATGTACCTAATTTTGTCAACCATAAGAAGTTTAATGAGATCGCTTTTCCCTTTGATGTATATGTCAAGCAATGCAGAATGAGATAAGAACCATCATTCGCTATAATTTGTAGATGTATTCTATAAAGACTTCCTGATTGACTTGTGATTGATGTCCCTAGAAAATAATGGACAATGTCCTCCGCGGAAATTCCACCTTCCTTATAAGTACCAACCTGGGGAAAGCGGTGAAAGACAGTTGCTCCGGACCGTTGTTAGTGCCATCGAATTTGAGACTAACCACACTGCTTCCTACGGCATTCAAACGCAGCGTCAGACCCAAACTGGTGGGATACAAAAGCTCAGCATCCAGGAACGTCATATGTTTTTTGAAGTCAAACTGCGGAAAGCAAATTAACGTGAATAAGGTTATATTTTATCGTTGAAGTAAAATCTCCCTGATTCCCACTTTTGCCAATAACACATCCGGAAATCTCTTAGAACCTACCTAGATCCTTATAAACAGTTCAATTGTAAGACAGTACCTATATTGAATTGATATTTAAATCATTTCAACATGAAATCCTGTGAAAAATGATCTCTTCTAATGATTTTGAAGATGAGGCGAACTCACCGGGGGAAAGACATGATATAAAATTATCTGTTAGGTTTAGAATTTAGAAACATTACCTTCTTTGTACTTTCTCTTTTAACAGCGTCTTCCGTGTCTTGCACAGCTTTTGCAATTGTATCATCCAAGTCAACGCTGTCCTCCAACTTTTCTCCATTGATGTGTCCCCAGCCAACACCAGAACCTAAAATCTTCACGTACACATCGAGATCGTAGTCAATATCTCCGGACAATGCCACCTGTAAGAACAATGAAAAACATGAAACATAAGGTACAACGTTAAAATCATTAGTTTCCGACGGATCATTGAAGTTAAAGAAGTGTTTGGTATCCGATCGGTTGACCATCTGGAACGTATCTACTGCTGGTTATGGGATGGATTTATGAGGACTTACGAGGGTGGTTATGGAATTGAGGAGCTGTTCGAAGCCCCAACGAGAAAGGTGCGGTGGCATAAAGCCAGTTACGACCTATGATGACTGATGACCTTAGTTGAAAGGTTTGCCCTTTATGCCTCAGCTGCCAGATTAAAGAATAATAATTAAATCTGTTATCTTCTTCACCCAAGCTTAAATTATCCCTCTCTCTTCAACCGAACCTAGGTGACGATCCCGATGGTATAGAGTCTCTATTCAATTCACCTACCTTAAACGCATTGATGCCCTCAAATCAATCTTCGAAACCAGGGTGAATGACCATAAAGAAACCGATAGCCTACCTTTTTGTAGAAGGCATCACTGTCTGCTGATCTCTTCGTTCTCTCCAAGGAATCATCATCGTCTTCTCTCATCAATTCCTCAGCAGAGTCTGGACGGACATTTCTGTATTTGCTGTCGAAGGTTTCTTCATCGAAAAGGGCTTCAGCGGAACGGGCTTTCCTGGGTTGCACCAGTCTCTTGTATTTGTCCTTGAGCTCATCATAGAAATACTTGGCTGTTTTCGTAACATTGTTAAGGTTTTCTTTGCTATTGAATCTACCGCGAGGTCCGAATTCACGTTCCAGAAGATATTCAAGATTTTCAGCACGGATGTCCACCTGAATTCACAAATAATAGATATATTATTAGGTTTGTGGTGTATATTGGTTCCTTTGCTCCTTAATACTTTTCTCAATACCCATACCTATCCGTATAACAGTGTTGATGATACCTAGAAGGTGATCTATTGTTAAAACGAATGTTGACCTCACTTGAGAAAGATCTAAAATTTGACCAACATGAAATAACAATTTGGTTTAAGAACCGGTCCTTTGAACTTGCAGTAGACTCCTCTTCTTTTCCTGTACCAGGATGTGCACAGCATTAGAATATTGCGTTGGATCAAGTTCAATTTTAGCTAAATCCCCTTTAAGGGTGAGCTATTCATTTCCAACGAAAGTCACAACTTTGGGGTCGGGGTTGTGTTTTTTGGATCTTTTGGATCACTAGGAAGTTATTCGCTATGAACTCATTTTGTTTTACTTACTTCAAAAACGTTGAAGGCTTGGCCGAACACTTGAGTGGTCAAATTGAGAGACAGCACTCTTGGCACGAATGACTTCGGAGAGAAGATGATGTTACCCTCTCCACTGGCGCCCACATTCAAAGAATCAAACAGATAGGAGAACTCATGGTTGGAAGAGTACTTGCGGAGATCTTGTACTTTGAGGTATTTGGGAGGCACGGGAATGGCGCCATACAGGAATTTGGCGGCCTCTTTAGATGGGTTGACGGTGGATTTCAAATTTCTCAAGTGGGACAAGATGAAGTACCTCACTGGAAGCAATAAAATGTAGTTATGTAAATGAGATGGATGGTAACAAAGCAGAGAGCTGACCATGATATTGTATTATAATTTATAAACGCTATAAAACATCCAAATCCAAAATAGGTTCTCTATCCTTATTGACATTATGACACCATGGTCTCTTCATTTTGTGTTCCACGAGGACATCCCATCTTCATATCCGAGGAGTTATTTGGATGACGATTTGATTTACTTAATTTTACGTATGACCACTACTTGATTATTCCTAGGTAGTAAGTTGTTCATTTTGTTTGTGCTCTTAACAGTTTTAGCACGAATCTGTAGCAGATATAACAAAGTCTCTTACCTTGTATGATGGGCTCGTTCTCAATCAATTCCTTGATGACCTTGGCGGTTTCAGCACAAACACACTCAACAAGGCCAAGATAAGCTTTGATACGAAGTTCAGGGTCTTCTTCGATGTTTTGAAGGATCTTGACAGCTTTGGTTTTCAACTGCAACGGAAGAAAGTGTTTGAAATGAAGGAATGGGAATAATTATTCCAATAATTTATGTGCACTTTAATAATCTTACACATGGTCTTTTCCCTCTGACTTTTACGTTACCACAAGGATTCAACAGTCCCTCGGTACGGATTCAATTCCTCAGTCAACTGAGCTAACTGGAATCTGGAGGGTGTTGCAATAAAAAGTGTAATACCCATTTGGCCACGGAGGTTGGGTAGATTTAAGTATGTCAAAGGAACGCATAGTGGAGTGT
>NW_007399997.1:0-2872 GCF_000475195.1 Diaphorina citri | reverse complement strand
TGGGGGTTGGAAATTTTTTTTTTTTTTTTTTTTTTTTTTTTTTTTTTTTTTTTTTCCTTCTTTTTTTTTGTGAAAATTTTGGAAACTCAAACCGATTTGAAAAAAAAAAAAATGGATTTTTAAATTGTAAAAAAAAATTCATCAAAAAAATTTTCACGATAAAATACTCGAACCGGGCCTAATTAAACCAGGTTGTATCAATTGTGGATTTTGAACCCTAAGGTTTCCATTGGTCCTCTATTGTGACACAAGAAAATAATAATTTGACATCTTTGAGCAGGAGAAGATACAGGGTTAGATACCCTGTGAGGAGGGAGGAGTAACTGGACGAAGTTGCGAAGCAGCAAATTATTCTCATAGTGCCACTGACAGAAAAGCTCCTCATGACCTCATCATATATTAATTTTTTCTTCCATTGCTTAAAATCTTACCTTCCAACTCAGCCGTTTTAATGGGAGACACGAAAGATGCTTTGACTTCCTTCTTCTCTGGGGAAGTCTTGTATTCTCCCAAAACCTGGACCTTTCTCTCCGTCTTTGAGTTGGGAGTGTCCAACAAAAATTCAAATGTTCTCAAGTCTTGTACTGAAATCAAATCGAAATTGTGACTACATTAGTAAATTCTTCTTGTAAAAAATTTTTTTTTTTTTTCATTGCTTTTCCTGCCATAATATTTCTTTTTGATAAGAAGAAGAAATAGGTATTAGATCCAGTGATTCCAACGTCCGAGTCCGTAGCACTGTGGGTCTTTTTTCAGCATTATTTTTACTTTCTATTACAATAAGTATAGCAAAACTATACTTGCCATATGAGAAAGTATCGCACTCGGTCCAAATTTTCATTTTTCAAACTATTTAGTCATCAGCTGATTAATTTATTTATTACCTCTGCTGTCGTAGTGGACCTTGAACAGGAAGGATTTCAAGGAATCGTCTTCTTTGTCCACTTTGAGGGAAACTTTGGATGGCCCGTAGATGGGGTTCAAGAACTTCTGACCGTCGAATGGGAAACTGACAACAGCGCATGGCGTTAGGCCAATCAGCGGCAACAGCTGGTCGAAACAGCCACCGTACTCAGCCCTGTAAGGATAGATAAATGATTTTTTTTTTTAAGGAGAAACACACAGAGGCATTCACAAAGGGTTCTTTCTAGGACCATCTTGGAAACTTGATTGTTGTCTTCACATCATCGCGTATTTGTTTTTCTTGTCACTTGGCCTACAGTCTAAATGCTACGATGTCAATGGGTTATACTTTATAATAACCCAAATTTCATTGCCTCACTTTTTTCAGATTATGTAAAAAAAGATGAGTCTTTTATTGCCGTTTTCATTCCATAGCAATGAAACAACTGCCACATTGATGCTTGTGGTCTTGTCGTAGCATGCCCATCCCGTAGTATGTCCCTCATCAGACGGGCGATAAGATTTACTTGAAGTTTGAAAGACTCACTTCTTCACGTTGAATTTGATCGGAGTTTCAACATAGGCAAGACCAGGTTCCTTGACGACAGAGGTGATTTCCGTTTTGAAGTTGATGATGTCTTGCTTCTTAAGGGGAACGCCCACTTTGAGTTCAACGCCATAAGTGGGTAGATTCTTCAAGAATATCTCGGTTCCAGTGGAGGAGTGCAAGGTTGATGTCAACTTGAGTCCGGACTCTGCCACATAGCCATCCACTGAGAGGACGCCCACTAGTTCTACTGCGGCACTGTGAAATAAAACATATGCTTTTTAAGTACAACCATTATACACAAAAAGCCCACTCTGAGGTTTAGGTGTTGGAGCAATTGCCCCAAGGAATTGTTTAAGCTTATACAAATCTACGAAGTACAACCATTACGAGTATCTGTTATCTTTATCAGTACCGATCTTATGTTACGGATAGAGTAGCCCATCTCGTCGTCATGTAGCGTGATAGTAGTGTGGCTGTCCTAAACGAAATTACCTACAATACTATGGGAAAACTTGAACTACATCTTCCTGACTCCCCGTAACTTCACGTCACGTGATGTGATTTCATCATAATGAGGTGCACCCTAAATTACACCAAATAAAAATCTTAGCAACGTAAAACCGGGAATCAAATTGCTACAGAGTCTAAACAGCTGCATAGAAGATCGTCAGTCACGTTAATATGTACCTAATTTTGTCAACCATAAGAAGTTTAATGAGATCGCTTTTCCCTTTGATGTATATGTCAAGCAATGCAGAATGAGATAAGAACCATCATTCGCTATCATCAGTACCGATCTTATGTTACGGATAGAGTAGCCCATCTCGTCGTCATGTAGCGTGATAGTAGTGTGGCTGTCCTAAACGAAATTACCTACAATACTATGGGAAAACTTGAACTACATCTTCCTGACTCCCCGTAACTTCACGTCACGTGATGTGATTTCATCATAATGAGGTGCACCCTAAATTACACCAAATAAAAATCTTAGCAACGTAAAACCGGGAATCAAATTGCTACAGAGTCTAAACAGCTGCATAGTGCATAGAAGATCGTCAGTCACGTTAATATGTACCTAATTTTGTCAACCATAAGAAGTTTAATGAGATCGCTTTTCCCTTTGATGTATATGTCAAGCAATGCAGAATGAGATAAGAACCATCATTCGCTATCATTTGTAGATGTATTCTTATAAAGACTTCCTGATTGACTTGTGATTGATGTCCCTAGAAAATAATGGACAATGTCCTCCGCGGAAATTCCACCTTCCTTATAAGTACCAACCTGGGGAAAGCGGTGAAAGACAGTTGCTCCGGACCGTTGTTAGTGCCATCGAATTTGAGACTAACCACACTGCTTCCTACGGCATTCAAACGCAGCGTCAGACCCAAACTGGTGGGATACAAAAGCTCAGCATCC
>NW_007399996.1:0-837 GCF_000475195.1 Diaphorina citri | reverse complement strand
TTTGCTCAAAAGTTGCAGATATCAGAAGGACTACCAACAACAGTAAAAGAGGATAAGAAATTATTGAAGGAAGGTGTGGGAAGAAGAAAAAAGAGCCGGAAGAAAAGGTATAAGAGAAGGGGAGCAGGAAATAAAAGGAAGAAGGAGGCAAAAGATGAAGAGGAAGCAGAAGAGGACAAGAAAGTCACCAAGGGAAGAGGAGAAGGGAGGGGGGAAAGAGAGGAGGAGAGGGGAAGGAGACTCCTGTTCTAATTATATCGGATAGGGAATGAAATTATTTTCATTTTTAACATCATTGATTTCAACTTACTCAGGCGATAACGTTTATATTTTTTTATTGATATTATTTCTCTTTCTTTTTTTATTTACTTACTTTTTTATCCCTCTTTTAGCATTGCTCCTTCAATTCCTCCTGAGTTTTCCATTTTTTTTTTCTTTTTTTTTTATATCCGGAATCAACCTCTCCCAAAATTAAATGTTTCCTCAACGAAATGGAAATTTGAGGAAAGTACCTAAAATAATTTTATCTGTGTTAAGCATGAATGTCTTGTGACAAATGCCATTCCTCGCTTGATACATACCTACACAGTGCTTATTTATTTTGACATGAATTGGGACTCAACCCACCAACCTCCAGATTTGAAGTCCAACGTGATAACCACATTTTGGGTTGTTTCAACCCAAATGGGTAGATGTGTGGGTACTGTGGGTAGTACTGATTCCACTTAATATTTGTAAATATAAATCTCAACATTAACTAGAAAAGTTTAAAAACATTAAATCATTTCCTGATTCCTGACATAGGTAGGTAATCATTTCAAGTAGACTGTGCCAGTA
>NW_007399995.1:0-837 GCF_000475195.1 Diaphorina citri | reverse complement strand
AAAAATCCTAAAAAAAAGCTTTCAACTTTCAAGACTTTTGAATTTTAAAGCCTTCCCTAAAAGTCTATCTGCCTAAAAGAGAAAATATTTCTATTCCTCAAATTTGAATTTGCGAGCCTAGTGTGGAAGGTAGCGCGCCTGCCTTGTAAGCGCTAGGTAGGAAGTTTGATTCCTAACCTTGGCGGACTTTATCCTAACAGATAAGGTTTGGTTCTCCTCCTCCTCCTCCTCCCCGTTACTTATCTTTGGTTGTGTGGAAAAGCTCACTGCGTGAGAATCCTACCATAAAGCCTTGAATAATGTTATAGGTAAATACCTAAATAGTACCTATCGTAATGTGGGTACTTTTAGTGGACCATATAAAGTAGAGGACCTTTTATAGATCATATTACGAGTAAGTAAAAGTAAGAGGGGGAGGGGGAAGGAAGGGGGAAGGAAGGGGAGGAGAAGGAAAAAGGAATGTTTCTCCTATCCTGTCTTCCTTCTCTCTTAGACTTCGGGACGATAAGACCGGTGTTGTTATAGTCTCCTACTCTATCAAATTTCTAGAATGGAGAAGGATGGTGAAGAAAAGAGACGAAGAACATGAGACATAAAACATTAAGAGGACGTAGAACAAACAGCGAAAGGCCTAGGTATTAGAAGAAATGAAAGAAAATAGAGACAAGAAATGAAAAACTTAAATCAGGAAAAGTGAGGAGGAATAAGCGAATAAGGGGGTTAAGGAAGAGGAGTAAGAAATTGAGGGAAAGAAATGAAGGAATGAAAAACGGGTAGAGGCAAAGAACAAAAGACACATAACATAAAAGGAAAGTGGAAGTAGGAAAAAGCAGACAT
>NW_007399994.1:0-837 GCF_000475195.1 Diaphorina citri | reverse complement strand
AGTTGTATCAAGTACCTAAAGAAAGTAAATTAACCAGGAGCACATTGCATGTTGAATATGTTTCTTCTATTGGCATGGTGATAGTTTATTGTTTGTCAATATCTAACATTCGTACCTACTTATGTGTAATGTAAACCTATTTAATTTACATATGAGAGCTTTTATCACGCTATGCTATATTCTATCCACCATTGTTCTATATTGGTTCCGAAAATATACCAGAGAGCTTCATAGGGAAAAGAGTTGAAAGAATAGAAGTCAGGAGAAAAGGCAAGGGAGGCTGAAGAAAAGGGTGGCAAAATCATGTGAACCAAGACTTAAGGGAGAAGAATTTATCAGGACATTAGGTACACAATAGAGCTTCCTGGAAGGCACTGACAAGAAACACCAACTCTATTTAAATAGGAAAAGGCTAGGAAGAAGAAGACAATAGGTAAGTACCTAATCAGTAATCAGAATACCTACATAGGTCCCTACACGTATAGGTATTTGAAAATCGACTCAGACAAACGCGCGAACGTCAGCAATTCCTGCGTTTTGTTTAGATAAAAAATCAAGTCAGTGCTCCCAGTAAAAGTAACTCAAAAGTTAGTTACAATATTTGAACCATAATTACCAAGATATCAAGTTAGACAAAAGCAAACAATAATTTTGATTTAGAAATTGGGATGTGAAAATGTCTAGTGAAGCTGTAATAACGAAAAAGACTTAACAAAACGAAAAAAATGCACCTATTCATACCCTCTGTCATGAGTCTGAAATGAGACTTAAATGAGACTTTTATTTTTTTACTTTTTTAAAGAGGTTTGACAGAGGGAACTGTAACTGCTAAGGTCT
>NW_007399993.1:0-837 GCF_000475195.1 Diaphorina citri | reverse complement strand
CCAGGAGGAGTTGAAAAAGGTAATTATTGCTTCCTCTAGGGGAGAACACTCCTGTAGTTTGCAATCATGGCTACAGAATTACTTGAGACCCGAGGAACGATTCCCGTGGCGTATTTGATATCACACTAGACCGAGGGGGATCGAGGTTTTTTTGGGTCTGTGCTTGGAGTCCGGGTGTTTTGAGCCTAGTGAGGACAATTGAGAGCTACTTTGGGTTGCAACCAGTGGCAAAATTACCAGTGTAAAAAGATTGGAATTGAAGTGAAAAATTAGAATTGACCACAAAGGAGTTACTTTGTTATGCTTTGGTAATTGGTACCCACAAAAGAAAAAGGCTGTAATTTATCACAAATACTTCATGAATTGATTGATTTTAACTTGAGATCCGCATCATAAAATGTCAATTGTATCATCTAAAGCTGTGTCCACATAGTCGACTAGGTGAATCTATGTTATCAAGGCTTCAAGGCAGTGTGGACGGTTTCAGTCGACACAGAGCGACGGCCGTCGACTATATACGGACTGTGGGCACAGCTTTGATTTTAACTTGAGATCCGCATCATAAAATGTCAATTGTATCATCTAAAGCTGTGTCCACATAGTCGACTAGGTGAATCTATGTTATCGAGGCAGTGTAGACAGTTTCAGTCGACATAGAGCGACGGCCGTCGACTATGTACGGACTGTGAGCACAGCTTCATACCCCACATCTTCTGGTCTTTAGTGTGGATAGTAGACTTGGCCATATAATTCCATTCCATCAAGAATACATTACATAATAAGAAGTTATGGTCCCTAAAAGTACAGAAGTACTTACAGGGATGATGAAGAATAATC
>NW_007399992.1:0-837 GCF_000475195.1 Diaphorina citri | reverse complement strand
AATCAAACCCGTGGTCTAGCGCTTACAATGCAGACGCGCTACCCTCCAAGCTAACTAGGCTGGCTACATCCTTTGATCTTCACTACTTTGTATGGGTTCCAGTAGATGTCGGTCGACTGTAATGCAACCTTATACAAAGAATCCATCCAACAAAAGAGTCATTTTAACTACATCTGTTCTTAAACTTTGGAATGAATTTAGTCCTGAGAATGGCAGCATGAGATGCTGAAACATACATATTAACTTTTTTCCATCAATAAAGTTGTGTTTTTAGTCAAGTAAAGACCTATTTTCTTCTTATTTTAGTATTACATCTGTTCATTTAAAAAAAAAAAAAAAAATATCCCAAAGAAGTTCTTGTTTTTTTCTTGAAACTCTTTAATTATCGAATATCTTTGTTAAATTTCTAGCTAGGCTTAGGTTTACGGGCAAACTACCCTAAAGGATGGGTTAGGATACAAATCTACGAGCTAGTGGGTGCATTTTGGTTTAAAGTCGAAATGTGAGGCAAAGTCGAGCGTGGCATCCAGGTAGGTATACTGGATGGGAGAGCGAACTGTAACAGGGAAGGTCTTATCGTCACGAAATCGAACAGAGAAGGAGGACAGGACAGGAAAAAGTCAGCCGTTCCGAGAACGAACCCTATCTGTTTAGGATAAACTTCGCCCCGGGCGGGAAAAGAACCCGCGATCTATGAATTTCTAGCTGGGATTAGTACAAAGTTGGAAATGAGATAAAGTTTGTCCCGGGCGGGAATCGAACCTACTTAAAATCGGTAGGTAGGTATTTGCAATCGAAATACGAGTGCAAATTTTTCTCAACCACGAAACAGTACTG
>NW_007399991.1:0-837 GCF_000475195.1 Diaphorina citri | reverse complement strand
ATCAACGCTGGTCTTACCACTCTCTTGTACAATCTTCCTTTCATCCTACAACTAACTCTCCTATCACACAGCACTCCACTCAGCTTTCTCCAATTCATCCATCCACACTGCACTCTATGATTTATCTCACTACCTAAATCCCCACCCTTTTCAAGCACTGACCCTAGATATTTGAACTTGCTGACCGCTGGTAATTGTTGGTCTTGGAGTTTGAGGTATAATCCTTCTACATCCTTTGTCGTTAGGTACTCAGTCTTTGTTCGGCTAATTTTCAATCCCCTTTGTTCAAAAGCTTTCCTCCATTCCTCCAATTTTATCTCTAGGGTCTCTTTTGAGAAATCACAGATGACTATGTCATCTGCGAACAACATGTTCCACGGGGCTTCGCCCCTAAAGTCGTCAGTCAATACATCCATCACCATATCAAAGAGGTACGGGCTTATTACGGACCCCTGGTGTAAACCTACGCGAACCTCGAACCCTTCAGTCATACCCACACTACTCCTTATTTCCGTTTTAACCCCCTTATACATTTCATTCACCAATCGGACATACTTCTCGGGCACTCCTTTCACTCTCATACACCTCCAGACTTCGTCTCGAGGTACCCTGTCATACGCCTTTTCCAGATCTATAAATACAGCATGAACATCACGCTGCATTTCTCTACATTTCTCCATCACTCTTCTTATAGCAAACACAGCATCAGTCGTTCCTCTCCCAGGCATAAATCCAAACTGTTCCTCACTTATACTTGTTTCCTCCCTCAATCTCGTTTCAACTATTCTTTCCCAAATTTTCATTGTATGCGACATAAGTTTGATACCCCTATAATTT
>NW_007399990.1:0-837 GCF_000475195.1 Diaphorina citri | reverse complement strand
GTATCCAATGGTCCTAAAGTTGATAACCTGTGCTTGCCAAAAACCTGCGCGCTTGTGTTACCATTTGACGCCTCCATTACGATGGACGCTTATCTGTGCGCGATTGGCGATATCGCTGGTGATGATCGTTTGATCTTTGCCGGAAAATGTAATGATAAATTTAAATTTTATCTTGCTACCGAGCAAGATGCTCTTACTTTCTATGAAAGACACCCCCAGGTTGTTATTAATAATAAACCGTTAACTGTTATGAAACTGGTAAACAATGGACATAGGATTTTCCTATGCGGTACCGAGCCATGTATGTCACCCTCGTTCCTTGCTAATGAGTTATCCAAGTACACTAAAGTATTGTCCGACATAAAATTCGTTACCCTTGGTTCTCGTAATGCTCGGTTTGGTGATGTTTTGGGTTTCCGTAGAGACTGTTTTGTAGATGATGTGACTGACTTACCGCCCTTTATTAATGTACATTTTGATAATACGAATTATAAAATATTCATCATTATAGACAAGGTCAAATGTTTTAAGTGTCAAGGTGAAGGTCACTTGGTTAAAAATTGCCCCTCCAACTTCTCTGCACAGGATCGTCTCGCCAGTGTCCCGGCCTCGAGTTCGCAGCCTCCCCCTCCCTTGGTAGATCCTGTGGTGAATAATTTCCTTCCGACCTTTGCCAATCGTACTGCTGTTGGTGCCTCTACACCTCTTAATGTTGAGGTCGTGTCCCTTACACCAGAGTCCATGTCCACTCCTCCCCCTGTTATATCTTTCCCTCCCCCCTCCCCCCCTGCTGGTATCAGTGGTGCCGCCCCCTCTGATGTACCTGTTGTTCCGGAC
>NW_007399989.1:0-837 GCF_000475195.1 Diaphorina citri | reverse complement strand
GGCATTTATTTATTTATGTTCAAATTCTATTCTATCAAAATCTGTTCTCATTCTATGTATTCCATATTGCGTTTTGCAATGTATTCCATATTGCGTTTTGCAGGGCCGCAGTGAAGCTATTCTAATTCTATGTAATTCATATTGCGTTCTCTTCCATATTGCGTTTTGCAGGGCCGCAGTGAAGCTATTCTAATTCTATGTAATTCATATTGCGTTCTCGATATTTTGTAGGGGCCTCAAATCTGTTCTCATTCTATGTATTCCATATTGCGTTTTGCAGGGCCGCAGTGAAGCTATTCTAATTCTATGTAATTCATATTGCGTTCTCGATATTTTGTAGGGGCCTCAGTGAAGCTATTCTATTCTAATTCTTTGTATTCCATATTGCGTTCTCGATTTATTGCAGGGGCCTCAGTAAAGGAGGTGGGACAGTTGATCATATCTGACGTGCGCTCCCTGGCGGCAAGTTCCGGAACTTCAGTACAAAGTGATGAGGAAATGTTGATGCATCGAATAAAACAAATAAAAGACCTGAACACGTCTATCAAACCTGCTCAACCCAAAGGCCCCACGCTGGTAAGTATAGAGGTAATCTATTCTATTCTAATTCTTTGTATTCCATATTGCGTTCTCGATTTATTGCAGGGGCCTCAGTAAAGGAGGTGGGACAGTTGATCATATCTGACGTGCGCTCCCTGGCGGCAAGTTCCGGAACTTCAGTACAAAGTGATGAGGAAATGTTGATGCATCGAATAAAAGAAATAAAAGACCTGAACACGTCTATCAAACCTGCTCAACCCAAAGGCCCCACGCTGGTAAGTATAGAGGTAATTGCCC
>NW_007399988.1:0-837 GCF_000475195.1 Diaphorina citri | reverse complement strand
CATGTGTGGTAAACGTTACATTATGCATTCACTTGGAACAAGGCATGATATACGGGTAATACTTCACCAGTATTTAGGGGTGGGTAATACTTTAGCCTTCAGCTATATAGAGGGGTAACAGGTACATAATACCTCAGTATGAAGGGGTAATACTTCAAAAGTGCATTGATTTTACGAGCGGATGCCCTTCGCACTCAACCTTTGCTATTTCAAGGGAAATTCAGGCTGATATACTCCCTGTTTAAAGTCCCCCAGCCAGATATTTGTATAAACTTGATTAGCCCTCCAAGAGAATTCCATTAATAACAGATTGAGTTTCTTTCCAGTAGCTCCGTACATAGACGGGGTTAGAGTCAATATTCTAAGCATCTTTGCATACACGGAACGACCTTGCACTTTTGCCCTTGGATAAATATCTTCTAGTTTCTAATTTCTACTTCCTAGCTTCCTACATCATCACCCCCCACGGATAACATCTCCATAATGTAGTCATAGATAAACAATCCGGTTGTTTTTAGCTTCCAGAGCCAAACTATCTAGCCATTTTGTCTCGACACACTCGCATCGGGAGGAAAAACAAAATGGCGGATCTAAACTGGCCGCGGGGACTAATAAATATTGCTTATGAGCAACTTTGCTCTGCGAAATAATGTTTGGATATGTATTTATGTACATATTCATATGTATTATGTAGATTACTTATTTATGTACACTCTCTTGAGGTTAGAATATGATTATCTTTTCTTAGATGCAAGTACCTATACGTGTCTAAGCATTTACCTACTTCTTGAAACTTTTATACATAATAGGTACATATTATGTTTCTAAATATTCTGA
>NW_007399987.1:0-837 GCF_000475195.1 Diaphorina citri | reverse complement strand
TAGGAGAAAGCCAGCCGTTCCGAGAATGAACATTATCCCATCAGGATAAAATCCGCCCCGGGCGGGAATCGAACCCGCTATTGTCTTTTGATTACTGGATTATTCGTACTCAAAAATTCTCATTCTCACGCTTTTGATGATTACGTAGTTAGGTACCCACTAGTAAGTATTACCTACTCAAAAATATCACGCTATTGACACAGACTATAATTCCCTCCCCTCTCTTCAATTTCGCTTCTTGTCTTTCCTTCTCCTCCTCCTTCCCTGTCTCTCTCCCTCCCTATCCTACTCTAGAAATTACAAAAATGTCTCCTTTTTACTCTCTTTAACCCTCTCTCCCTCCCCCTGTGTCCTCTCTCTCTCTCTCCCCTTCTCCTTCCTTCAATCCTGTCTCTCTCTTTCTCATCCCGCTTTCTTCTTTTCCCCTTTTCATCCTTCCCTTCTTTATCATCTCCTCTCTTTCCTACGGTCTTTCTCCTATCCTTCACGGAAAATCGATACATTTTAATCTTGAAAAACTCTCTCTCTCTCTTTTCCTTTTCTCTCCTCGTTTGCTTCAATTTCTCTTTCTTTCCGTCCCTCTCTCTCTCTCTCTCCCTCAGTCCCTACATCTTCCTCTCTCTCTCTCTCCATCTCTCCTTCCTTACCACTCTATACCTTCTTCCCTTTCTCTCTCTCTCTTCCTTTTCTCTCCTCGTTTCCTTCAATTTCTCTTTCTTTCCGCCCCCCTCTCTCTCTCTCTCTCCCTGTGACTTTCCTCTCTCTCTCATTCCCTACATCTTTCTCCCCCCACTTGTCTCTTTCTCCCTTCCTCTCTCTCTCTCTCCATCTCTCCTT
>NW_007399986.1:0-837 GCF_000475195.1 Diaphorina citri | reverse complement strand
TCTTTCCATGAGGGTATTGATTGAAGAGTAAACAGATGCCTGAATCTAACCAAATACCTAGTTATAGCAGAAACTCTAATCTGTGTAGACAACACTTTTGACTTTTTTTGACAAATCACCAAATCAACAAGTTGCCTTACTTCATTTTTTGCATTTGTTTCATTTTGTTTATTTTATACTTTGTTTATTTATTTGTTATTTCATGCAATCTCTACCATTCAACCCTGATGATATTTTTACTTTCACAATTTTCCATTATTACAATAGGTGCATATTTTGATATTTACTTGGAAAGGAGGTTGGCAACGTCGCCGAGTGAGTTAATGGAGGTTGGCAACGTCGCCGAGTGAGTTAATACCTAATTTCTACGCTCGTCAGAAAAGTGATTTTTTTAAGTGTTTTTTGGCAATTATTCTAGTTTTAAAGTTGAAAACAGTGTTCTACAAGAAAGACTGAAGATTTTGCAGTCACAACCAGCTCTAAACGACGGAAATTGCGTAAGATATCATCAAAATACTATTGGAATTTATTTCATTGTTTTATGATAAAAGTGAGCTAATGGACGTTTCATTTTAAAATTATCATTGTTGATAAGATCGAAGAGAGAGACGCAGCTATAAGTAAGAGAGAGACAGAGCTAATAAGAGGAGAAGATAGACAAAGCTCGATACAAACTTACATTGGTGGGAGAGAGACGGAAATAGTACCGAATTCTAACGAGTACCTAATACCCCCTCCTATTTGGCTCCTACACCAAATACAGTGTTGCAACTATCATAGTGCATAAAATCTTATCGAGGGATTAATTTCCGTGCATTAAAAAAGGGATTTTACGCA
>NW_007399985.1:0-837 GCF_000475195.1 Diaphorina citri | reverse complement strand
TATGAAACCTCTTTAAACGAGAAACTCCTTAAACGAGAAACCTCTTTAAACGAGAAAAATGACCTAGTCCCTTGGGTTTTCGTTTATCCAGGTTCGACTGTATTGGGAATAAAGGGAGAACGGGCTCTAGTCTTGATTTTAAATCATTACATGAAAGTAAAATCGAAAAAAATCAAATCAAGAATAATAATAAACTGAATATTAAACAAATTAGGTAGGTACATAGGTACTGATCGAATAAACTAGGCTAAATAATTCCCGGAGGGACGGACCCAGCTTGTCGGCCCAGGTGCTTTCGCGGGAGGGGTAACGAGGTATCGTGGCTTTCGGGAGATACAGGTATTGTTGGGTTGGCTCCACTTGAAGGTAGGTTGAGCCCGGTTAATGTTGGGTTGTGTCCGCCTAAGGTTGGCTTGGCTCCACTTAACGTTGAGTTAGGACCACCTATTGTTGGCTTGGCCCCACTTAACGTTGGATTTGGCTCACCAGCGTTACTTGTACAGTGAAAGCTCCGCGTTTTCCCCAACCGTTTCACCGTCTTAACACCGGCACCAACATTTTATTTCTCTAAGCGCCGTATTTCTTTTCTAGATAGGCAATGTGCAAGACAAAACCAGATGAACTTAACCAGCCTAGTTACCTTTGGAGTTAGTATCCCTCTTCAGAGTTCAGAGCTACGTCGCAGGTTCGAGTCCCGCCCGAGGCGGATTTTATCCTAAATGGGTAAGGCTCGTTCTCGGAACGGCTGACTTTATGCTACACTAGCTGAATTCCGTCGCTTCGCTCCGGAATCCCGCTAGTTCATCCCGAGGCATGGCCAAACTTGTAGAAAATAAT
>NW_007399984.1:0-837 GCF_000475195.1 Diaphorina citri | reverse complement strand
CCTAAAGCAAGTATCTTCCCTCTTATAAACGGATTTTTGTAATGTCCCATTGACGCGCCTTATGCACAACTACCGAAACTTTTGTCCTCTTTCCTCTTGTTCCTTGGTCGTTGGTCGTGGTCGTATTAATTTAATTATCTAAAATATCTACCTGTTTTTCTCTATTCTATTGTTCTTGAATGTATGGTTCGAATTTCAAACCCACTTCTTTTTGGATCTCTGTAGTGTGACTGTTCACTGTGTGAATCATTGATGGGCTTTCCACTCTAATTACTGAGTCAAAGATTACTAATATCTACCTGTTTTTCTCTATTCTATTGTTCTTGAATGTATGGTTCGAATTTCAAACCCACTTCTTTTTGGATCTCTGTAGTGTGAATCATTGATGGGCTTTCCACTCTGATTACTGAGTCAAAGATTATTATCATCAAAAGTGATCTACATCTCAATTTCAAGATCTCACATCAAGGAAACATACACATGAAACTTGAAAGCAGGTGGAAATTTTTGTCCTCTTTCCTCTTGTTCCTTGGTCGTATTAATTTAATTATCTAAAATATCTACCTGTTTTTCTCTAGTCTATTGTTCTTGAATGTATGGTTCGAATTTCAAACCCACTTCTTTTTTGGATCTCTGTAGTGTGACTGTGAATCATTGATGGGCTTTCCACTCTGATTACTGATCAGATTACTATCAAAAGTGATCTACATCGCAATTTCAAGATCTCACATTAAGGAAACATACACATAGGTACATCTTGCTGATTTTATTTCAATTTCATCCAGAAGAGCAGAAGAAAAATAAAGAACAGAGAAGACTCCAATTTGCTGACAGTGC
>NW_007399983.1:0-837 GCF_000475195.1 Diaphorina citri | reverse complement strand
TAAATCGAAACTCTCGATAATTCGAAATAATAGTCAGGTCCCTCCAATTTCGAATTATCGAGAGTCGACTGAGCAGCTAGAGCTAGCGAAACAAACCTTGTTCATAAAGATTTGATGGAAATGAAATTCCAATTTTCAAGATACCTACAATTCTCATTTTGCGAATTATTATTAAATGTAGGTATCGAGATTTGGAAAAAGTGATTAGAAATGCTGAAATGCAATGTTTCCCATACATCTCAACTCGAAAGCAATAAAACACACAGAAACTTTCTCTCCAATTTCTGTCAATACTTCATCTTGTTCTTGTCATCTTTTCCTTTTCTTGCCTCTAATCCGCCACAATCTAATTCCATATTTTCTTCCTTCTCGGTCTTAGACTTCTTCATCATCTTTTCCTTTTCTTGCCTCTAATCCGCCACAATCTAATTCCATATTTTCTTCCTTCTCGGTGTTAGACTTCTTCATTTTTTTTTTCATTCTTCAGTGTCTTCATCTACTCCTTATTCTTTCCTTGTATCTTCTTTCTCTTATCATTTGACATCTTTTATTTTTCTGCATTTATCTTCTTCCTCTTTTCCTCTATGTACAATTGTACATCTTCATATTCTTCTACCATACTGTCTCTAATACTTTCCTATTTTCTTCTTTTCGTTTCGCCGCTTCTTGTCTATTCTTTCTGTATATTCTTTCTCTCTTCTCACTGCTCCTTGACATTGCATAGTTTTCTTGTACATTCTTACTCTCTTCTTTTTCTTCCTTTTTCTTGTCACAATTTCTTCGATATGATTTTTCCCTTCTTGTCTTCATTCGAGTTTTTTTTCTTCGTCTTAATCT
>NW_007399982.1:0-837 GCF_000475195.1 Diaphorina citri | reverse complement strand
GAGACAAGTTACTGATGGAATGAGGCAGAGGTAACTTTTGGCATACATTTTATGTTGTAACCGACACAGATTAATTGCCGAAGTGGTGCTTATCAGTGTGAGAGAGAGAGAAAAAGAGGGAGGGAGAGAGAGGGAGGGAGAAAGAGGGAGGGAGAAAGAGGGAGAGAGAAAGAGAGAGAGAGGGAGAGAGAAAGAGAGAGCGGGATGGAAATAAAGAGAGCGAGAGGGAGAGCATAGGAAAGTTTTGAATTTGTTTCGAATTTGAACTAGAACTTTATTTACATCTATTAAATAGCAAACACTGAAACATCTCTAAAGTTACCTAGTAATTTATTAGAGGTGAGGTCTTCTAATTAAAAGAGAGAGGAGAAAGCCAGGCGTTCCGAGAACAACCCTTCCCCGTTTAGAGTGTTGAGGATAAAGTTTGTCCCATTTAGAAATCGAACCCGCGACTTTGAACTTACATCAACTAGGCTGACAAAGAAACATCTTAGACAAAGAAACCCTATATTTTTTCATCTGTGTTTTCTTTCTGTTTCTTTCACATCTGTTTTTTTTTCTGTTTCATTCACAGTTCTGCACAGATTATGAAACTTCAGATAAAACATTCTTCCCAACTTTCGCTCGAACCCGTCCCCCTATCTCTCAGATATCAAAATCAGTAGCAGCTGTATTATTGGCCTTCCAATGGAGTCAGGTAAGATGGCCTCACCAGGCTGAGTGCACCCAGAGCTCCAAACATAGAGCCGAAAAAATCTCGTCTCCACCCGAAATCGATTACAGGAACTCCGGCGTACAAGTCTAGTGTGATAGGTACACTGAAGTTCACGTAGGTCG
>NW_007399981.1:0-837 GCF_000475195.1 Diaphorina citri | reverse complement strand
TTTTTTTTTTTTTTTTCTTCGACCTCAACCTTATCAGCCGTAGGTACCAATTTCCAAACCAAATTCCAAGACCGTTCATACGTACAAACCTACATGCCTCTGTATCCTAATATGTAGTTATGACAGACGAAAGTCGTAACCTGAGATTTCTTTATTTAATTCTTAGATATAGAAGAAGAAGATACTATTCATACTTGTTAGAATGACAAGTCTATAGGTACTAATCAAAGATCTCTTTGTTGAAGAGGAAGCACACTTACTTAGTAGTCAACAGTCATCCTATTTCAGCAAGTTGTTATTGTTGTTCGTCAAATCTGTGAGGTATGCTTCGTTGCTGAAATGCCGTTGTGCTCTACACAGTCCTTCTCCAAGCCCAACCAATCTCTTTGATTAGAATTTGGTGCCAATTTATCAGATGTGACAATAATTCAATCATATTCATTTGTTAGAGATGGCACTCAAGGACCCAAGGATGTAAGCTGCCGTGACAACGAAATCGAGTTCTTTTTGTGAAGATACGGATGCTTATAGTTAAGTATCATAAAATCTTAACCACATCGGATTCAACATTGGTTGCCGAAAAGGAGAAAAAACGCGGTGATTCAAAGACCAAAAAGAATATTGAAACTTTGAAAGTAAGACAAAAAATTGTACCTACCTTGTACTGTGAGAAATTTAGAGCTTACTCAAGGTATTCAGAACAGAAGTAGCTGTAGGTATTTGTACAGGTAACCAAAGACGGTAGGTACAGTAGGTATTCTAAGACATTCTCCCAAATTACATCATTATAGCTAACAAGTGAATAAATAGCCTTCAATTTTTTTATTTAGGAAGTTT
>NW_007399980.1:0-837 GCF_000475195.1 Diaphorina citri | reverse complement strand
AATGACTCAGATTAGCAGATTTTGTTTAAACAAAACCAAGAGTCAGTGACAGATTAAGTTAGAACAAAAGAAAACTGATTTCTAGGGAGCGTGTTACTCTACGCAGAACACTGAGAAAAAAACTAGGGTGCCGGAACACAAATCGAGTGACTGGGTTCCGGAACACTAATGTTGAAATCTATATATCGGGAAGCTCGACACTATAATAATATAATATGTGTAGCATTCCAACACCCTAAATCAGGGGAAGTTCTTCCAACCCAACTTGTGGCACCGTATCACTAATTTTTTCTCAGTGATGAAAAAGTTTAGTACAATCGAGCGGTAAAATGCTAACTTACCATTTGGGAAGTTCCGAGTTCGAGTCCAAGCCAATCAGACATTCTGAGCTTGAGCTCATCATTCAAGACGAAACTTTCCACCGTAACAACTTCCCACGTGATAACGAGTTGTTGGTTGTTGGTACTCTTATAAACTTCACCTAATCCGAGATACCATCGACAGCGGACTGAAAAGCCCCTTTATTGCTGACACACTTGGCACTTTTTCCATTCATCTTGTTTACCTACACAGACCTAAAGGACACAAGACTTTCACTTCACAAGACACTAAAAATATGGGAAAAAACAAGCTACGAAGCTACTGATAAGGAAACTATTTAGAGTATTTAGGTACGACATTACTGATGGAAATTTGCAGAGTTGCAAAAAACGAATTTGAAAGCTTGCTGGTCTAAAGGCTAGAGGGTATCATATGTACCTCTAGCTAGATATACTACACTTGTCTATTTAAATAAAAACGATAAATATTGGAAAACAAAACTCTCCTCGCCTGCTT
>NW_007399979.1:0-771 GCF_000475195.1 Diaphorina citri | reverse complement strand
AAAAAAAAAAAAAAAAAAAAAAAAAAACAACTGCGTAAAGTCTGACGTCACACATATTTGAACTCTTTCATTTGAACGGAAAATAAAATTTGAATTTTTGGCCTTTTACCGTTATTTTTTTGGAGTTTTGACCTCAGATTTGCCAACTTTTTACATTTTTCCCAACTTTTTTTATTTATAATTTTTACCCATTTGCAACTGCTCCATTTAAATTATTAAATACTACTGTTGCAAATGTGCAAATGTTGGATTGTTTGTTCTGAACATAAGTATACCTCCCCCCCTATTTTTTTTTTTCCTTTTTTTTTTTTTTTTTTTTTAGATCTTGATAATGAGTTTAGAAAGTATTCTCAATCTCACTGGTAGGTACCTGAGGTCTATTGATTTCCATTTCTCAATTTAGCCTACCAAACTTAAACTGCTAAGGTCTTATCATCCCAAAAGAGAAGACAGGATAGAAGAAAGAAAGCAAGAAATCTGCTTAGGATAAGATCTGCCCGGTTGGGAATCAAGTGCACAAAGTCTCTGTTTAGATGGTCAATTTTGTTTTCAGTTTGTCTGTATGTTTTTCTTATTTCTCAGTCTTGTTACAGTTTACCAGAGAGATCTACTTGGATGGTAACAAACTAGACCTCTTGTTGCCATCCATGTTCCAGATAGCCTGTGCAGGTATACCTGTGGATAGTGTGGATATAAATACGCGTATTTTATTTTGTGGCAATGTTGGAAAAAAGTGAAAATTTTTCCATTTCGTCCATTTTTTGTATTTTA
>NW_007399978.1:0-837 GCF_000475195.1 Diaphorina citri | reverse complement strand
TATAATAGTGGTTATTTATATTCTTCGAATATGACCAGAGTCCCTTTACCAAATCAGAAGGCTACTAGTGCTACTACCTCATAAATGCTTGTCACAAATGTCGTTCCCTGCTTAATGCACTACGCTAAATTTTATGACTTGACTTGGACTCGAACCACCAAGCTCCAGATCCGAAGTCCACCGCGCTAACCACTACACCACTGAGGTTGGTAATAAAGAAATAACAAATACAAATAAGATCTATACAAATAATAAAGAAAATGTTGATACTTTGTGACATGTTGGCATGGTATACACAAAAAGTCCACTTTGAAGCTCAGGTGTAAGGGCTACAGCCCCAAAAGATGGGTTAAGCTTGGGATTTAAACCACGCCCTTCTGATTACCAGGCGAGAGTCTTACCCACTACGCCACCAAATTGGTGGATTTTGGACTGAAAAGAAAAAAATAGTGTTTCTTAGCATTAGCAATGAAACAACAAACTGATACCTTAGGTACTTTTCTATTTGTTCCTATTCATAAATCGATGAGAAAAATGGGAAATTTCGTCACCCTTCCTTCGTCCTATATCCTCGAACCCGTGACCCGTGAACCCTAAGACCACCACACTCCTGGACTGAAACAAATGACTTCTATTGAACATATTGGACTTCCGGTAATACCATTCAAATAATCTTATCAAGATATTTGTAAGTTTTTTGTTTCAGTAATTCAGTTCCATATACGTGGTATTTCTTCATTCTTCTATCAAGTGTGGAAATATCTTGTGAGGAAATAAAGAGAAGAAGAATCACCTTTGTTACAAATGACATGTTTTGAATAAATACTCGTAGACTGA
>NW_007399977.1:0-782 GCF_000475195.1 Diaphorina citri | reverse complement strand
CCCCCCCTATAAATCCATGTCTGATAAATGCCCCTATTGTCCCTCTGGATTTTGTCCCGGGAACGATTTTATTATGAACTCTCTCTCTCTCTCTCCAGCCGTTTCGGAGTCAATAAATTTAATGAACTGTTCCATTGTGTTTTATTTATCCTTATAAAAATTATGTATTGAGAAAAAAAAGCAGAAGAAGAATGAGAAGGTAAAAAAAATTGGGTTCTATTCTCATCTGTGAAAAATTTCGAAAATTCTCGGTATACTAAATTGATGTTATGTAGAAAAGGCTACCGTATATGATGTACACTCGAGAGCGAAAAATTGGGAAGAGTTTGCATTTCCATTACTTTACGCTGAAAGCCTTTTGTGAATAAGTACATAAAAAGATTTCCCGAGGTTTTTTTTTTTTTTTTTTTTTTTTTTTTTTTTTGGCATGAACTAGAAGGTCATGTTGTGATCTTCAATATACCTACTGTCTTTATTTGTCTAGTTGGTTCTATTTTAAATGGCAAAAGTTCCAAAGTTTAATAAGCTCTAGAGCCAATATGCCAAAATAGTAAAGGGTAAAGGTCCAAAATTCCAAATTCGTCATGTCCCGCTTTTTTTGCACAGTGAGTGTAGCTTCAAGATCATCTGAAAAATCATCTATCAAGAGGCTGGAACAAAAAAAATATGAAGTCAGATGCTGTTGTTGTTTTGAATGGGATTTTGGCTTTTTAGTCCGTCCTTCCTTTATTATTACTAATAATAAAAGGTATAGGGGACGGACTATTGTATTCGCCTCGGTG
>NW_007399976.1:0-837 GCF_000475195.1 Diaphorina citri | reverse complement strand
TCATTCAGAAAGTAAACAAACAATTTTGAAGAGCGCTAAAATTCAAAAAACTAGGATATCGATTTTGGTTCGTGACATAGACTCTTTTAATCTAGGTGAGCGAAAAAAATCGCAAGTCTACATTTTTATTTTAATGATGATGGCAAAGTTGCAAATTTGGGGTTTGGAAATTGAACGTTTTGGAAAAGAACCGTAAAGAAATCGACCAAGAAATCTCATACATAAATTTATGGACTAACAATACTAAGATATGTAGGTAACTAAATTTATATTAGTAGGTTTATTGATTTTACTTATTGTATCTAATGTTCCTTGGTGGACCCATCTTATCATCTTTGGTTTTGTGCAGAAGAATGATGCAGTCGGTATTGCTTCGTCAAAGTCGAATCAACCACAAAACAACATGCCACCTTTAAGTCCATTCCATTTCTAATTCAGAATGAGTAATTTCAGTATAACCACGTTAGACATACCTGATTACAGTGACTACAATCATTGAGTCATTATTTTCCATAATAATTGACTATATTTAGGTACTTTCAATCTCCGAGAACAGCGATTCTCAACCGGGGGTACGCGTACCCCTTATAGGTATACGTACCCGGATTTAATCTCACGATCCCCCGCCACCATCATAATGAGTACCAGGTATCCATAATCCATACCTAGTATGATGTGTACCATTACTAATGAGTTCTGAACACATTGAGTACCTTTTTGGACTGTACTGCACTGACAAGCTGTCAAAATTTGCTTTTGTTATCCTTTTTACTTTCCTTATCCTATAGGAAGGAAAGTAATGTAATCGGGTCAAATTTTCGATGGTCAGTTTTTAGT
>NW_007399975.1:0-837 GCF_000475195.1 Diaphorina citri | reverse complement strand
TCAACTCTGCAGGGTCAAACAGGACTCCCTGTAGAAGAAGGAAAAAATATCTGGTGTGAACATGACACGACTTAGGACAATATATATTTTTGCGTTAACTCTGCCGGGTCAAACAGAACTCCCTGGAAGGAAAATTACATTACTTTGTTTCCTCTAGGCTAGGATAAAGAAAGTAAAAATCTGATGTGAACATCCCACGACTTTCCTTACTTTTTTTTTACAATATCTCCAACTGTTGGGTCATCAAAAGCGGTCGAAATAGCGCTTACTCCCAAGGCCTGCCACTCACTATCAGGTAGATCTGACAGACGGACCTGATCAGGATAGTGAGTTTTTTTTTTAAGAGGTTTGACAGAGGGAAGTGTAACTGCTATGGTCTTATCGTCCCGAAAATCGAAGAGAGAAGGAAGACAGGATAGGAGAAAGCCATCAGCCGGTCCAAGAACGAACATTATCCCATCAGGATAAAATCCGCCCCGGGCGGGAATCGAACCCGAGACCTCGCGCTCATAAGGCAGACGCGTCATCTTCCAAGCTAACTAGGCTGGCTAGAAGAGTTTTATTTGGTTATTTTTCACTTAAGGTGTGTCCACACTCCACACATAATCGACCGGCCGATCGACTATGTACGTCTGGACACACCTTACGAGAAGCATGTGCTAAGTAAACTAGGTGCAGGACAATGGAATAGAATGTGCTCTATTGGAGTAGAATATATGCTTTGTATTTACCTCTAACCAGGAAGAAGAGAAGAACCCTGCACAGGAAGTTACGGCCGCAAGTAAAGATAGTAATGTCCACAGTAATCCTGTACATGTTAGTCTGGAGCTCATCTGA
>NW_007399974.1:0-837 GCF_000475195.1 Diaphorina citri | reverse complement strand
TCGTAGAAGAAAAAGAAAAATTCCGTTGGTCCTCATTTTTCCTGCTCTATGACTTTGAAACATCACCCAAGTAGGCGCGACTGTTCTATTGAATAGAAATAACAGAATAGAACAGAGTGAAATAGAATAGAATATTACAATAGGGATTCTATTTTAGAACAGAATAGTTTCTTTGTTTTAATGATCGGATAGGACTAACCTAAAATGTCTCTACAAATCCTCCAATGGCCGTTATTAAAATCAAGCTATCAGAAATCAATAGCAATCTCCGTGCCCGGGTGGTTATCACACTAGGCTTGCACGTGCCCGGGTGGGTATCACACTAGGCTTGCACGTGCCCGGGTGGTTATCACACTAGGCTTGCACGTGCCCGGGTGGTTATCACACTAGGCTTGCACGTGCCCGGGTGGGTATCACACTAGGCTTGCACGTGCCCGGGTGGGTATCACACTAGGCTTTCACGTTGGAGGTCCCGGGTTAGAAGCTCTGCTTTACTACAAATCATAATTTGAGATTTCATTGATATTAAATAAAATTATTAAAACTATCAGAAAAAAAAAATTAAAAAAAAAAAATCATAATAATAAACGGTACCTACCTAATAATACCTATATCAGTTTCAATTTCAAGGAAAATTTCTGGTGATGTGTTTTCTATTCTGTGATTAATTCTAATTCTGGTGTTCAGCAGGGAGATAAAATTTTCCCTCTCCTCGTTCACAAATCCGCCGCATTCTCTCTAATAAAATCCCAATTTGTGGCCTGGGTGAGAGTTTTGGCTATTTACATCCGAGAGAGTGAAAGTTTTCCCGGTTTTTAGGATAGCGCAGTAGACGGG
>NW_007399973.1:0-837 GCF_000475195.1 Diaphorina citri | reverse complement strand
GTAAAAGAAGAAGAGGGTCTGAGGAGGAACCTTTTTTCGGGGAGTCGTCACTGTATTACTGCCAAGGTCTTTAGTGACCGGGAGTTTTGCGGTCCACTCGGAGACAAGCTACCCGCCTAATCCTTATTAACCTTACATGTAAACAATTTGTTTTGAGTTGAAATACATGAAACTTTGAATTGAATTGAATTACACAGAATGAGTGAGGCCGGAAAAACTAGCAGAACACGATCGCCCAGATGGTCACCCATCCGGATAGCAACCACTCACAACGTTTCATAACATCTGTGATTCATACGGAACTGGTGCACTCAACCTGCTGTCGCCGCTAGCTCTACCCAAGTTCAGGTTTGTGTTGGTGATTTGAACCTTCGGGACCTTCTGGATGGCCAAGCAAGCGCCGAAGCGCAGATTAGATTTAAAATACCTCCCCATTAACACGTCCCTGAGTAACGCCATATCACCTCCACACATAGTATGTCTCGGGACATGCTTCTTCTTTTCCATTTCACCTCGGCATCCTCGCAATTCAATTTCGCTTTCTACGGAATCAATATTCCTCGAGCGATCCCGAATCGAATGAAATCGAATTTCGAATCCGATTTACTGGGTCACCGAGATCGATCCGGAATTGATCGGTATGCATGTGTAATTTTGGTGGCCTGATTTTAGCAGGAATTTCGTCTGTAAGATTTCCGCTCGTGATCCTTATCCTCTATATTAGATAGATGTATGATCCCCTATCCAACTATTAGAAATTAGAATAGAATAGAATAGAATATACCCTGTTTATACTGCCAGAATGAGACTGAAAAGTCCCTTTACTCTCGCAGTCTA
>NW_007399972.1:0-838 GCF_000475195.1 Diaphorina citri | reverse complement strand
TACACACGACACGATTTTTTTCTTCCCTCGAACGACACAAAATGTCCTGTAGGCAATGTAATTTAAATGAGAGTGTTCTCACTACACACGACACGATTTTTTTCTTCCCTCGAACAACACAAAATGTCCTCTAGGCAATGTAATTTAAATGAGAGTGTTCCCACTACACACGATTTTTTTCCCGAACGACACGTGGGAACGGGCTCTTAGGCTCTTAGTCAGTAGTGGGTTAATGGATTTCCGTGTCTATTGGATTTCAATTCTCAACCTCAAGCAGTGTACCGAGCGGTTTAAACCACCTTAGTGCTCAGATTAGGTGTAAATATCCTTGGACCACAAGTTGTATTGTACACATTGTACCGTGTGTTATGTATGACTAGGTGTCGCCCCATTGCTCTATATTAGCAGGACAAGGTGAACCAAAAATCAAATGCCACCGAGTGTGTGATAAGTTGCGTCTAAATATACATAGTTGTTACTTCAGGCCTCTTGCAAATAGGAAAAAGGTCTGCATCATTTCCATAGATTAGGATTTTAAAGCGGCATCGTGTGATAATTAGGTTGGGTTTACAGTTCCTTAAGGCCTCTAGGACTTTTCAGTCCTATGCTGGTAGTTTATACAAGGTATATACTATTCTATTCACCGTAATACTTTTCAGTCCTATGCTGGTAGTATAAACAAGGTTTATTCTATTCTATTCACCGCAATAATTTACAGTCCTATGCTGGTAGTATAAACAAGATTTATTCTATTCACCGCAATACTTTTCAGTCCTATGCTGGTAGTATAAACAAGGTTTATTTTATTCTATTCTATTCTAGGGCATTGGAGAGGTCT
>NW_007399971.1:0-838 GCF_000475195.1 Diaphorina citri | reverse complement strand
CTTCCATCAACTATCAGGTGGAAGTGGTTGGGTTGTCGGTTCATAATTTCAAGGGCACAGAACTCTTTATCTTTCCAACCGAAGTACACGCCGGTCCAGAAGTTGTGATCCTAGCCTTGAGGATGTTTCTTTTCTTTGGTACGAACGTAGGTTAGTTTTGCTGTATCTTTAATATTAGGCAGGTATACAATATAGGACCATAGTCAGTAGATATGTTGTAACATACAAGGGGGTTTTAAACCCCAATCCTTTCAACACCATGAGATAGGTACCATGTCTATCTCACGGTCACGGAAAGTAAAATAAGCAAGTACCTATTATGTTAGTTTGGCTTTAAATCATGTACCTAATAGTTATCAATAAGATGCTGATTGAACAGATTAATGTGAGGTGCACACAGCTTTGTAACGACAATTGAACATTTGGCTAAAATAGTGCCAAAAAGGGTGAAGAAACATCCCACTAATAAGACAACATCTTATCCGTACCTACGCTACGGTTTGTCTGAATCTCTTTGATGGAAAAGGTGTCATCTCCACTAACAAAGAAAAAATAATACCTAATTATTCATATGGTAAAAGTGACATCTCCACTAATAATGGAAAAAAAAATAGTAAAAAAAAAAAATAGTAAGTGGATAAATGGCCTTCACTCTTTTAGGTTTAGGTAAATAGATAAATGGCTTGGATAAAAATGCTGGTCGTCCTATCATTTCTTCTGGGTAAACTTTCTCACCGCTCACCAGTATTCCACCGATAAAATTCAACCCATTGTCATCCGTGATGAGGGAAAGTACCAACCAACCGTCTCCGAAGCACAACTTTGGACTTAGCCTATA
>NW_007399970.1:0-838 GCF_000475195.1 Diaphorina citri | reverse complement strand
GAATATATTTTAGTTATATCTGATCATACAACAGATACATGACTACCAACACACATGTGGTCAAATTTTACAGATTTTCAGACACTTGATAAGGGAAGAAATTGTTTTTGTGCATTTTACTCAAACTAAATGATACATGACTACCAACACACATGTGGTCAAATTTTACAGATTTTTCAGACACTTGATAAGGGAAGAAATTGTTTTTGTGCATTTTACTCAAACTAAATGATATTAAATAACGTCTGACAAGCCTGAGCACTTTTGCAGGTCCTCAGACTTGTCCAAATAAAAGTTATTCTATCAAGGTAAGGCAGTAGTACTTTCTTAAGACTGTCTGGAAAGCTGGAGTCCCCCAATAGTACAGTTGTTCAATATTGCAACCACTCCATTTCCAGTTCTTATCAACATTACACACTTTACAAATTTCTTTGAAGACTAGAAGTACAAAAACATTGTGTGAACTAAACAGTTCAACATATCAAGCGTGCCGGGAGGCGCACGAACGTCAAGAGTTCGAACCGAAACCGGCCTATATCCACTCAAGGAAAAGAAATGATGGGGAACCTTTATACTTTGTGTAAGTAACAGAAAATTTGACCACTCTATAGATAAAATAAAAACAAGAATAACATTGACTAGAAGGAAATGTAAGACAGTATAGAGGATTGTGAACTTAATAACCCATGCCTACAGTCTCAAGTTGTCTTTTGCAAAAAATCATTGTAAACCACATGTGCCAAAAAGGATTTGACGGATCAACTAATTGAATTTGCATTTGAATGAGATTATAAACCCAGAAAAACGTTCAAAAAATGGAACACAAAGATTGTACAAA
>NW_007399968.1:0-838 GCF_000475195.1 Diaphorina citri | reverse complement strand
AAGGAAGAAGATTCTGCTCCTATGTTTGATACATCGATGAACAGTCCACCCAACTTTGAGGTAAACTTATCTTTTTACTGAGGCGAACTGAGGTAAACTTGGTCTTTTTAGTTCATAAATAACATTTTAATTTTCTGCCCCTGTGTCAACAAATTTCCCTTTTATTTGTGAACCATTAACAAGTAAGCATGTGAATAGTTGATCCCATGGGATTTTTCACGCCGAATCGAATGGTGAAACTTTTAGAACTGTCCGACTTACAGTTGAGAAGTTTAATGTAATAGAAAGTCGTGTGATGTTCACACCAGATTTTTACCATTGTGATTTCAGGTGTACGAGGAAATAGACATCATGTCTTCCAATGATAATGAAATACCATTTGATTCCCCAGTACCATCTTGTAGCACTTCAAGTAAGTATAATTTCTTTAAATAATGGGGGACCAATCAACACTTTGAATGTTTGATTTCTGTGGAGTTGATTCGACAGTAAATAGGTAATGGTAACTCAAAATTTGGTAAGATTTTGTAACCTATTATTGGGATACGAGTGGTTGTTTAGACGTCTAACGAACCATCTATGCTTTATTTACAGAAGTAGCTGTAGGAGGAGTAAGTGGAGGATCCATATTGAATAAGAAGCCACCAGGAAAACGAGGCAGACCTGTACAGAGAAGACATATCCCGAGTAGAACTCCAGCTATTGCACCATTAGGTAAGTCAGCATTTTTATTATTATTTTATTTTTAATGAATGTTTTACCGTTTTTACTTTCTATTACTACAGTATAGCGGAGCTATACTAGTAATGAAAGTATTGCAATCGGTCCAAATTTTCAA
>NW_007399967.1:0-838 GCF_000475195.1 Diaphorina citri | reverse complement strand
CCTTAGCCTTTTCCTATTTAAATAGGGTCGGCGTTTCTTGTGAGTCTCCTCCAGGCAGCCCTATTGTGTACCTCCTGTCCTGATAATTTTTTCTCCCTCAAGTCTTCATTCACACAATCTTTCCTTGTTTTCTTTTTGATTCTCTAAGTACCTACGTGCTATAAAGGTACTCCATAATGACAGGGGCTCCTAACTGTTAAGCATGTCTGGCTTACAGATACCTAGGTACCTATCAGACTGCAGTAAAAGTTAAAATAGTCAACCTTATACGGCCTGTAAAAGTTAGAACACTGTCCATAATGACAGGGGCTCCTAACTGTTAAGCATGTCTGGCTTACAGATACCTAGGTACCTATCAGACTGCAGTAAAAGTTAAAATAGTGAACCTTATACGACCTGTAAAAGTTAGAACACTGAACCTATAACATTTCGGTTCTGGTACCCGAAATTATCATTGATTTTTGGTATCTAAACCAAATAGAGACCCGAAACTTGATGTTTGAGTACTTTGAACAAACACAAGTACCAAACATACCTTACTATTAAATTATTTAGTATTTGATATACTGTAGCGCGGGGTGAATTGGACCTTAATGTACCGACTTTATGAAAGAATATGCTTACGTCATATTCCGAAAAAGAAAATTCCTAGTGACAACAATAATTTACTATCTAATATATTTTTTCCTATTCCTATGCAAGGAGTGAGAATTGTGGACTCGTTTGTGGGACAGGTCACAGGCCCGCAAAATTATAATCCATGCCTTGCCTAGTTACATAGCTTGGACGGTAGCGTGTCTGCCTTGTAAGCGCTGGGGCGCGGGTTAGATTCCCGCCC
>NW_007399965.1:0-838 GCF_000475195.1 Diaphorina citri | reverse complement strand
TTTTTTTTTTTTTTTTTTTTTTTTTAATCAAAGACGAGAGGGATAAGGTTCTTTTCTACCAGGCGCTTTAACACGTGCGTGTCGTTCGCGCCCTCCCGGGTTATATCTTTGTGTAAAGGGCTATAGTTTTTAGGTAAAACAAGCTAACATCAATGTTCAAAGGGTTTTTTTTTTTTTTTATTTTATTATTATTTTTTTTTTAATCAAAGACGAGACGGATAAGGTTCTTTTCCATCAGGCGCTTTAACACTTGCGTGTCGTTCGCGCCGGTCCCTCCCGGGTTAGATCTTTGTGTAAAGGCCTATAGTTTTTAGGTAAGACAAGCTAACATCAATGTTTAAAGGGTCATTGATTAGGGTCGGGACTATTGATAGGGATGAGCGGGATTGGTTGTATGATGGGCAAGAAAGGTTTGATTCCCTGAATGAACAGGGTCGGGACTATTGATAGGGATGAGCGGGATTGGTTGTATGATGGGCAAGAAAGGTTTGATTCCCTGAATGAACAAAAAAATTTACATGTGCTTTTCGAGAGCAAAATGTTACTTTCAGGATCGCAATTTTCCAACGGGTTCCTTTCTGGTGTGGACCCAGCACCTAAATAGGAAGTTGTATCCCTTCTCGGCTAATAAAGTCGGCGGTGAATTAACTTTCCACACACTGTTATCTAAGATTTAACAAATGCATTTGTTTAGCTTGTTTATTATACTATGCTTACAGCATTCAAAAGTCTTGCAACTAAAGTTCGATTCACTTTTATGGGACCGATTGACTTGGAACTTGGTACACTTGTGTATCTTGGATGACAATAGGTTATTCAATCCTTTTTCACCCCACTA
>NW_007399964.1:0-838 GCF_000475195.1 Diaphorina citri | reverse complement strand
ATACCGACTTAGCATGTTTTGAATACTAAGTATTTTGCATACCTACATATTTGCATACCACAGTATGGTCGGATAGACAGTACCTCCTTTGCATACTGAAAATTATATCCTAGGAAAAAGGTAAACTAGAAAATATATGGACTTTTCCTGCTTCCAGTTGGTTAAATATGAGAGATGAATATGTTTTCTGCGGTTTTGAAATTCTTCTCTCCTACAGCCTGTTACCATTAGCGAGCCTAGTGATCTTGGTAGCGGGTTCGAATCTCGCCAAGAGCGGATTTTACCCTAAACAGATAACGGCCGGATTTTTTTGCATGTCTTAGAATCGGACTGAACGATACCTACTCGTACATGGTCTTCTACATCACATGCTAAGATTTGACAAACATCTTGTTCCATATCCAAATATAGTACGCGATCTTAGAATGTGTTTGGTTGCTTACTTCCGATAAATTGGATGTGCTCTAATTTTGTCTATTTCATTAAATTCGTGCTTTCTTTGGTTTAATCAATGGACTTGTACGAGTATTTGTTCTTTCACCGCTGTATCTTGATCTTGGCCTGGGATTCTTCTAATTATATCGTTGGTACTTTTACTATTAGCGGAAATTTGGTTAAGAAGATACTTACCAAAGGTAGGTACTTACTAAATGTCTAATAATACCTATTAGGTCATATTGTAAATAATAGTATCATTATTGTGAAAATTGTATCTGTCTATTTTCTGTGAAAATTAGCACTCCAGTTATATGTACTTACTAAATGGGGCTCAACCACTTTTTTTTTTTCTTCGCTGATAAAGGAAGTTCGAAACACGCTGATTTCAATAGAAATGCTT
>NW_007399963.1:0-838 GCF_000475195.1 Diaphorina citri | reverse complement strand
CGAGAAAAAGACTTTGGTCAGTAAAAAAAAGTATGCAACCTTGAAGGAGCTACTTAAATTTTCTCGAAAAAAATTTCGTCCGCGGCACTGTCATTTTGTGTTCTATAGAAAAGTATTGGGGGAAATAACTATGCTCGTCTTGTACAAGTATTTAATTACATAAAAAACTGACACATGACAAGCTACAGGTTACATACTTACTGAAAAGTTTCGCCTGCGGCCCTGAAGATTACACCTTTGACAAGTCTGCTTCTCTTACTATTGTAGACCAAAATCTTCAAAAAATTCGCCTGCGGCGCCAAATTTTGTGTTTTTGATGACTAAGTTTTTTTTTTTTTAAAAAAAAAAATAGAGACCAAAATTTTCGCCTGTGGCCATAAAAATTCCAATTTCGTTAATTCTGGGTTTCTATAGATTTAGGTCACAATTTTCAAAAATTTCGCCTGCGGCGCTGCTCATTTCCCCCTTTTTTGTGTTAACCTTCATCCCCCCAGGATTTGTGAATGTGTAGACTGTATAGTGACAAACTTCAGCTTCATGCTTTTAAAAAAAAATTCTCCTATGGAGCTGAAGATTAGGATTTCGATGGGACTGAATTTCTGAAGATTTTAGACCAAAATGTTCAAAAATTTCGCCTGCGGCGCTGTTATTATATTCTAAAATAAAATGCCAGTTCACTTATAGTAAATACCTATTAGGGGCCCAAAGCCAGATCAAAGAGAAATGGCTGTAGTAGTCTTAAGGTCATTATCTTGAAAACATTTGGCCTGCGGCGCAGTTATTTCATGGTGCAAATGGAGGACTCAAGACCTTTCCCTAGTCGGATGAAAAAAGATTG
>NW_007399962.1:0-838 GCF_000475195.1 Diaphorina citri | reverse complement strand
ATACCTCTCCTCTCTCTCCCTCCCTCTCTCTCTCTCTCTCTCTCTTTCACTCACTCTATATGTCCCACTCTCCCTCCCTCTCTCTCTTTTTCTCTTACGCAGTGTTGTCAATTGTTTAAATCAACAAGCTGTTGCCACACTGAATAATGGGGAGGAAGAGGGGGGGGGTGAAAAATAAACAGAACAAGCAATGTGCCTCATCTTGGGACATTTTCTTCCTCTTCTTCTTCTTCTTCTTCTTCTTCTTCTTCTTCTTCTTCTTCTTCTTCTTCTCCTTCTTCTTCTCCTTCTCCTTCTTCTGCTTCTCCTTCTTCTTCTTCTTCTTCTCCTCCCCCTCTTCCTTCTCTTCTTCTTCTGTCAGCTCTATTTTCCCATTTATATTTCTTTATTTACATTTTCTTTTTCTCTTCCTTTCTCTCTCTCTCTCTGTCTCACTCAAGTGTTCCATTTTTCAATTCCTTCATAAATTCCGCAGAAAAAAACAAGGAGTTAAATGGGAAGAGATAAGAATTGAGAGGGAGGGAGGAGAGAGAGAGAGAGTGATAGAGGGAGGGATAGAGATGGAGAGAGTTTTTTTAAAGGGTTTAACTTCAGGAAGAGAAAAAAATAAGACACAAAAAGAGAGACTGAGAGAAAGAGAAAAAGGGATTTATCTATAGAGAGAAAAAGAGAACTGGAGACAGAAAGAGAGAGAGTGAGAGAAGGAGAGAGAGAGAGAGAGAGGGAGAGAGAGAAAGGGAGGGAGAGAGAGGGGGAAAGGGAGGGAGAGAGATATATCTATACTGTTTTACCGTTTATAAGAGGATAGAGCTCTAAATCTAAATAATATCTTTCCAAG
>NW_007399961.1:0-838 GCF_000475195.1 Diaphorina citri | reverse complement strand
CTAGGTAGTTATCTGCCCATTAAAATCTTTGTAGTTTCTTTTTTTCCAGCCAGCCTAGTTAGCTAGGTTGGTAGCGCGCTAGCGCGTCTACCTTAAGCGCTAGGCCGCGAGGTTCGATTCCCGCCCGGGGCGGATTTTATCCTGAACGGATAATGTTTGTTCTCGGAACAGCTGGCTTTCTCCTATCCTGTCTTCCTTCTCTCTTCCAATTCGGGACGATAAGATCTTAGCAGTCCACTAAAAATCCTGGAAAAAGAAATACCGTCTATTTTTGGTCCAAAAATCATAAAAAAACGACAAATTTCAGAGGAATAATAATAGTTAGAAATTAGGTAGGTATATTTTTTTCTCTACAATTTGTAATTTTTGTTTCGCGTGCGTTTGAAAGTTCACCGTTTTATAAATCGTCCTCTAAATAAATAGGTTTCATCTGGGTACACCGGTGACTTGTCAAACACGTCCAGAGATGATAAGCCAGTCTTATAGCTGTATTTCAACGGGATAAGGGGTTGTCTAGAAGCGGTATAAAATCGGGATAGTATCAACAGTCTACACATAAAACTCGACATTTTGATGTGCAATAGAATCTGGATTGGTATTTTTACCTATTTCGATTTTAGATTAAATTTGTCACCATCTAATCCTGTTTGGTTACTAGGAGAAGACAAAATTTCGTCTAGGTTTAATCTCATAGATTAAATATGTTGAAAGGAGAGCGTTTTAGTAGGTACCTTTATGGCTAAAATGGTTTTATTTTTCTCGAGACCTCTGTATCTTTATGTGTGAGTCAAAAAATCTCATGATCGTTGAATAAAAAGAACATTTTATCAAAAAAATT
>NW_007399960.1:0-838 GCF_000475195.1 Diaphorina citri | reverse complement strand
TCTCCTACATTTTGACCATAGGTTTGAAGTTTGGACTTAATTTACTCATTTCCCCTTCATTTTCATAAGTGGAAGGTCATCATCGATTCTTCTGTGTTAAGTCACCTATTCGCGGTTTGCTCGTGGTATTCGCGGTTCGCTCGCGGTATCTGCGGTATTCGCGGGTTGTTCGCGGTATTCGCGGATTGTTCGCGGTATTCGCGGACTGTTCGCGGTATTCGCGGATTGTTCGCGGTATTCGCGGATTGTTCGCGGTATTCGCGGATTGTTCGCGGTATTCGCGGATTGTTCGCGGTATTCGCGGTTTGTTCTCGGTATTCGCGTTTTGTTCGCGATATTCGCGTTTTGTTCGCGATATTCGCGTTTTGTTCGTGGTCATGGCGTAGTGGTCACTGCGCTCGCATTGCACGCTGTGACTCAGGCCCTCAAGTGGATAAGAAATCGCGAGGATAAAAACAACCTTAAGGTAAACCAACCTTAAGGTAACCTTTAACCTTGGAAACACAATCTCTAACCTTGGAAACACAATCTTGAAATAACCTTCTTTAACCTTGGAAAAACACCTTCTTTAACATTGGAAAAATAACCTTCTTTAACCTTGGAAAAACAACCTTGAAATAACCTTCTTTAGCCTTAGAAAAACAACGTTGGAGTAACCTTAAAGTAAAGAAATAGAGAGAGAGACCGAGAGAGAGAAAAGAACACCAATTTAAGGTAAGAAAAAACCCTTAAATATAAGTATTCAAAGCATATATTAAGTTATCCAGTTGAAGGTAAGGAACCGTCTCGGGACCAGGGTTAGGACGGGGTTATCGTGTTCTCATGATATCCCAATGGA
>NW_007399959.1:0-838 GCF_000475195.1 Diaphorina citri | reverse complement strand
ATCTTGACGGTTGACCGACTTGAAATTGACCACGAGGCAAAGTTAACCTCGGAGGCGTTCTCTACCGCCCAACCCTTAGTCTCTCTCTTATTATTATTATTATTTACGTCACATGGTCCCTAGCTCTTTCCTTTTTATCTTCTGACCAAAGCCAAATCCCTGATGAATAAAATTATTCCATCCTGGTATTCTTGTCTTTCTGTTTCTGCTGTCCTTTGCATCAGATTTCCAGAAATCCAGACGATTTTCCTGGAATTCCATTCCAGCTTTTTTTCTTTCCTCTCTCCTCTTTCTTCATTCAGCTTTGAAATGCACATCACGTAACATTTTATCCGTCTATTCTCTCTCAATTAATACATACATAGGTATGTATTTCAGTAGAAATAAACTTGAATGTGATCACTTGTTTATTTACATAATACTCTTAAGTCTTTACTTACATAATAATAAGTCTGTAGGTGATAATAATAATAACCAGGGCCGTATTTAGGCGGGTGCGAGGGGGCGCCTCTCCCCTCGAGGTTCATTATTCTCCCTTACTCTGAAAATTATTTGGAGCATCCACCCCTCGGTACATCACTTTTGGACTCTTCCCCCCCTCCCCTCGATAAAATAACCAAATCCTGGATACAGCCCTGATGATAATAATAACATTAACAACAATAGAATATACCTATGAAATTTATAAGACCTTGTTTAGACTGCGGGAGTAAAGGGACTTTTCAGTCTCATTCTGGCAGAATGAACACGATATATTCTATCTTCTAAAGTCTTACCTTGCGTTGAGGTAGAGACAATAAATGACAAAATCCTGACAAAAACGCCCATGATAATAATA
>NW_007399958.1:0-838 GCF_000475195.1 Diaphorina citri | reverse complement strand
CTTACAAAGGCAAAGGTCGCTGAAGCGTTCAAGTCATTTGAGAGTTCAGTTTATTCGGTTCTCTCTGTAGAGGTGGAGGACATTCTATTCCTCAGTTTAGACTCAGACTCAGTCCCTTGGATAAAGGTTTAGTGCAGACCACTTATCCAGTTGTGTCGATCCCTTTTGGGCTCAGTTCCTTCCATTAATCCCGCTAGGACTCAGGTTCTCTTGGTTTGAGATCCCACTAGGCGGACCACTCATTTGGCGGCATGACGACCGGTCTTGTCACGGAGTATGCATTTCAAGCTCCGACCACTCTACTGCCCTCAGTGGACCCTTCCGAACGTGTTGCTGTGGTAAGTACGATTTTTCTTCTTAGGCCGGTCACTCACTATCAGGTAGACCTGACAGGTACCGCTGAAAAGGTCCGTCTGTCAGGTCTACCTGATAGTGTGTGGTTGACCTTGGAGAAAGAATGGGTTTAGAAATTGAAGGGACGCTTGCTTTCAAGATTTTGGTATCCAGGTTTGATTATAGGTAACTCTTTAGGGGTTCGGTAGGTGCGAAAAATAAAGGATCCTCTCGTAGGCCAAGTTTGCGATGAAATATAAACTTCATGGACTGCTAACTAAGTATCCATTATCTACTAATTTCATTATTGAGCTCAACTTCTGAAGCATAAATCCATCTATCCTTTTCCCCAGAAAATATACCTTAGAATGCTCCTTGCTCCTTGATCTATTACGGAAACCTTTGAATAAATTTTCATGGTTTCTTTCGGAAACCTTTGAATAAATTTTCATCGTTTCTTTCTATAAATTCCAGGTGACCGGAGCCAACAAAGGTCTCGGATTCG
>NW_007399957.1:0-838 GCF_000475195.1 Diaphorina citri | reverse complement strand
CGTGACGTCAAAGTTTACGATTTACCGGTATTTTTTAAATCGATTTATCTCGGTATCTAGAAGTCGTAGAAGAAAAAATCCGTTGGTCCTCATTTTTCCTGCTCTATGACTTTGAAACATCAGCCAAGTAAGCACAACTGATCTATTCATCGCTTCCCTCTATCGTCCGTCGCTTTCCTTTACGTGCTCTCAGCACTATCCACTATGCTCTCTACTCTACTCTGTTTTTAGTCCAAGATATGGACTTTTTAAAGGTAAATCTTCGAGAACTTAGAACTCTTTTTATTCGTTCAAGTACACCTCCTACCCTAATAGTATGACTTCAATCGGAGACCAGCATCTACTTACGAATTTCATTTTACTATCCTACAAGTTCCTGATACTATATCAATGATTGTATGTTTCTCATCAATGAACGACTGAATGGATCACGACAAGAGAAAATCTGAACTTCAGGGAAATGCACTCGTAATAACGCTGTTATTCGCTGAATTTTATTATCCGCATTCCAACACACCCGAATGTTTATTGACACTTTGGAGTATTTTCTTAGTGGTCTTGTTACTGTAATTTTTTACGTTGAAATCCTCGCAGTATTTCTTTCGTATTCAAAGAAAAGAAAACGTATTTTCGGATTCGAGGAATAAAATCAATCCAGTTGTCCGAATACGGGGGAATGATCTTTCGAAGGCCAGAAATAGAGTGGAGCTGAGAGTACAAAGAGCATAGAGCTTTTTGCTCTCAGGTTTAATAATAATAGTGATAGTGCTTATTTATACTGCTCGCATAGGACTGAAAAGTCCCTTTACTCCAGCAGTAGGCTACTACTATTATTGTG
>NW_007399956.1:0-838 GCF_000475195.1 Diaphorina citri | reverse complement strand
GAATTTCCACTTTTTACCCCCACTCCTGATGCAGAGTGAACGCCGCATCGATGCGGCGTAGGAATGAAAAACAGACCTTATGAACAACGTCCCAAGATACATATCCACTACCACAATCTCCAAAACCTTTCTGCTAATCATTCTCTTTTGCCAGGGATCTTCTCATCTTACGTCTTTTCCAGGGATAGGTAGCTCTATCTATTCCGAAGTTTTCTTCTTCTTCTCCTCCTCCTTCTCCTTCTTCTCCTCCTCCCCCCCCATCCTCTTCTTCTTACCACCCAAGATTGTCCGATGAGTGAGGAGCGAGAATAGCGCACTCAAATCAAAGACAAATAAATAATCATCACACGAATGGGCGTGTAACAAATGGGACGTTTGGGGTCATTTTCTCTTTTTCGATTACCTTCAGCAGACAGTGCAGACACCAAGTGCCACTTGCCAAGTTGGCTACCTAATGCCTTGAGTACCTTCAAAGTTGAAGGCAAAAGATACCCAAAAGGCCAATATCTTCATCCGAATGAGACAAAGCGTTCGGCACATCTTTCGACGTTGCGACCACTTTTCAGCATAAAACCATCGAAATAAAAAGACCTCTCAGCGACAAAAATATCGAGCTATCAAGCTGTCTAAATCAAAAACAATGAGAATAAAACAAATGTTTTCAATGCTATCATTATCAGCATTTAAAACATCCCCACTTGTAACAAAAACACAAAAAACTAATTGACAAACAGCCATGAAAAACAAAAGTACAAAACAGAACATTGTAGAAAATAATGCTGATGTTCTAATGGAGTAGAAAGAATTCAAACAAAAATGTGAAAAAGGGAAGAGAAAT
>NW_007399955.1:0-838 GCF_000475195.1 Diaphorina citri | reverse complement strand
TAAGTGTACCGAAAATTTTCAAAATCCTATTAAAACCTAGGGTAAGTAAAACTAAACCTATGACAGAGCTGAAAGAACCTCGACCCCAGGATCTCTAGCTAGCAAGCCTAGCTTATGTCCCTATGCACACCTACAAATTGAGTACATAATTGAGGGGCGCGCAGCAAGAAGGGCAAATGTAGCAAAATCGCGATTTCGGGAAATCGCATTTAAAGTTTTTCCTACTAATACAAAATTGTTTGTTTACAAAAAGGATTTTTTTCGTGTAACTTCGTACAAAAGCCTAGCTTATGTCCCTATGCACACCTACAAATTGAGTACATAATTGAGGGGCGCGCAGCAAGAAGGGCAAATGTAGCAAAATCGCGTTTTCGGGAAATCGCATTTAAAGTTTTTACTATACTAATACAAAATTGTTTGTTCACAAAAAGGATTTTTTCGTGTAACTTCGTAAAAAATCGAGATATCGAGATAATTTTTCTGTGCTGTGTAGGGAACAAAATTCCGCGTCGATTAAGCCTGTATACGCAAAAAGGGCAAAAGTCGACTTTTGACCTTCTTGCTGCGCGCCTCTCAATTATTAGGTATACGTACCCGCGTCGATTAAGCCTGTATACGCAAAAAGGGCAAAAGTCGACTTTTGACCTTCTTGCTGCGCGCCTCTCAATTATTAGGTATACGTATATATTAAATCCCTGACTCGAACTTGAATTGTAACTGCCTGTTATTGAAATGTTTGCCAGTCTAGACTAGACTTGAAACATAATATCCTGTTAATCCAGTCAGAAATTCCAGTTAGGACTCAAGGGTTTCGAATGTTTCGATTAATTTATACCTC
>NW_007399954.1:0-838 GCF_000475195.1 Diaphorina citri | reverse complement strand
CAAGTAGCCCATAGGGTGAAGAACAGAGACGGAACCAAGGGAAACAGACCAATTGTGGCACACCTTAGCTCAAGATTCATGCGGAACAAATGGCTTGCAAACTTCAAGGACTTCAAAAAGGAGAAAGGATTCCTTACTGCTAAGAACGTGAACGGATCATTACCAGAAACAAGAATCGCAATATATGAACATATAACGGTCAAAAAAAAGCTACTACTGAAGGAAGTACGTGAGTTTGCGAGAGAAAAGCAGATCAAGTTTGTATGGATAAAGGACGGATTGATTCTGGTAAGAAAAAATGAAGGTGATAAACGTGTTATCAAAATAAATACCAAATCCGAGTTGGAGCAATTCAAAGCAAATTTCTAATAGGTGAGGAAGCAAGAAATCAATCAAATACTTCAAATGAATCTCTCCATTCAAAATTAAAGTCTCTGAAACTTGAAAACCCGAGGCTTACATGTAGAACTTGTTTAACATACAATCTTTGTTCATATTTTATATTATTAAACATTATCATAGAAACTAAGTTAAAACTTACTAATAGTAGGTACAAGGAAAAAGGTAAAAGTAATGTCAATATTACTGTATACTTTCTATTTATCACAGAACTAGGTAAATCTGCTTATACATTGTCATCAAAATCAAATAGTCATAGTAGGTTAGAAAACATGTTTACATTATTCATTGAAAACACCTATCACTCTCATTATAAAGAAAATACTAAGTTGAAATTTAAGTCCCATAGTAAAACCTCTTCAGTGTCTAGAGTCAAGTCCCTAAACTCAATTAATCATGATGCAAACTGAAAACAATCTTAACCCATTGTTTGAATTAG
>NW_007399953.1:0-838 GCF_000475195.1 Diaphorina citri | reverse complement strand
AAAAAAAAAAAAAAAAAAAAAAAAAAAAAAATGATAACACGTTGAGTGCGATGGTTCCCACTATTCACGAGGGACCGATTAGCCCAGTGGTAACACGCTTGCTTATCATGTAGAAGATTCTGGGTTCGATCCCAACAATGGACTAAATTTTGCACTCGCATTTCGAGTTGTTGACCCAGCACCTTAGTGGGAAGTATTGTGCGTTGTGTCTCTACTAATGGATGAGGGACATAGGTAGGTACGTACTACGGTACAACACAGATTGCATGTGAGTGACATGAGCACTTGATTTTTCATTGGACAAATTTCGACTTTTATACCGAACATAATCCCTCTGATGACCTCTTCAAATAAAAATCCCTGCAAAAATTTCCCTAAAAAAATCCCTCTTACCTGTTCACAAATAAATAAAAAGCTACATAAACTGAACCCCTCCTTAGTCGCCACAATTGTAGACAATTATGTCTACAGTTTAGACAAGGAGTAAAATCAGTAATAGAGAATGATTGTATATGTTTAAAAATAAATAAAAAATGATTTATTGAAAAAAAAAAAAATAATAATAATAATAATAAAATAAATCCCTCTCACACAAAAATCATCCACTATTCAAACAAAAATCCCTCTCACCTGTTCATGTCGGGGGAGCCGAATGGTCTCGACCCGCTGAATGTGATCCCGATGAAACCCGAACCCGTTCCGAACACTCAGATGTCGCATGAGCTCCATAAATGTCTGCGACCCCACTTTGGGCACCCGATTGAAAAACAGCACCTCGTGACGGGCCCTGGCTGTGTTGTTCAGAGAGAGAGGGTCCAGGGGCTCCTCCTGGGGGAGA
>NW_007399952.1:0-838 GCF_000475195.1 Diaphorina citri | reverse complement strand
GCCGGCCAGGTACTTGTCCGGGAAATGAGCGGCGGCCACACGACTCCCCATGATGGCCAATCTGAGGAAACAAAGAGGCCGATGTAGAAGAGTTGAAAGGACGGACGTTCGAAGCAGTGGAAGAGGTCGAGATTCGTATAAGCTTGATCGAACTTTGAGGGCTGTTTGCCCACACACCTAAGCCTTAGGGTGGGCTTCCTGTGTACGGTGTACGCTGTACGGAAAGGTACAGGTTTGGAGAACACTCCGGAAAAGAAAAGAAATGGGGAAGAAAATGAATTAGAAGACAGGGCATTTTGAAAAAGAGGTTTGATAGAGGAAACTATAGGTAACAATAACAACGGAGCTCTTATCGTCCCGAAATCGAAGAAAAGAGGACAGGATAGGAGAAAGCCAGGCGTTCCGAGAACGAACCTTATCTGTTTAGGATAAAGTTCGCCCCGGACGGGAATCAAATCCGCCACTTCAGGTTTACATTCATATAAGGAGTACGTCCTTAGTTCCAGAATCTATCTAAGGGGGAAACAACAGCCCCCAAAGATGGGCTAAGGTTACATGAATGTTGTTGTTGTTGTTGTTGTTGTTGTTGTTGTTGTTGTTGTTGTTGTTGTTGTTGTTGTTGTTGTTGTTGTTGTTGTAGCGGCTTTAGCTTTCGCCGAATGGCGATAGCAGAATAAAGAATAAAAGCAGAATAAAGAGGTTACATGAATCTATGAATTTAGTTCCAGGATGTCTAATCTAGCGATGATGACATTTTCATTTTTCATTTGCTTTCCTCCAAAATCCAAATCCAATTTATTTCGTTTTTAATTGCTTTCATGGAATATTCTATGTCTGT
>NW_007399951.1:0-838 GCF_000475195.1 Diaphorina citri | reverse complement strand
CTGCAAACCGGGACGGAAGAAGGCCGCGAAATGAAAGCGGTAAGTTTTATGATAAAAGTGTTAATTTGGTCCGTTTTTACGGCAAATAAGTGTTTTACTAAAGGCAAATTGGTCAGTTTTTACGGTAAGAAAAGTGTTTTACCTACGAGAAATTGGTCAGTTTTACTTTAAAGCTGTAACTTTGTTATGTAAAGTTTAAGGTTTGTGTTGAAAGGTTTTTACGGCTTTAAAAGCTGGCTAGTTATTTTTAAAGTGGCCAGTATTTTACTATGAAAAGGTGAATTTCTTACGTCAAAATCAAAGATGCTTTTACGTGCATATTAACTTCAACTATCAAAATCAAAGACACATTGACGTGCATGCGGGGTTCAAAACTATCAGACTCAAAGATGTTCTTGCATGCATACTGGTTTCAAAACAGTCAGACTCAAAGATGTTTTTATATTACACATACTAACTTCAAAACTTTTCAAAGATTTTCTTACCCTGACTTAGAATCGAACCCGCGTCCTAGCACTTATGCCGGCCAGTCACGTTCAAACCATCTGATAGACCGAGTTCTCACATACCTGGATCTGTCAACAGTCAAATCTTGTGTGGCGGAAAAAGCTTGGCACTTGGTCTCTAGATTTATCCGCCACTCACGTTCAGACTGCCGGACAAATCTAGGTTAAGGTCTGAGTGTGAGTGGCAGGTAATACAAGGCGCTACATTCTAAACTAACTAGGCTATTATTAAATCAGCTCCCATGGCGTAGTGGTCTCTTGTCAGCTCCCATGGCGTAGTGGTCACTGCGCTCGCCTTGCACGCGGGAGACCCGGGTTCGATTCCCGGCGGG
>NW_007399950.1:0-838 GCF_000475195.1 Diaphorina citri | reverse complement strand
TTTTTTTTTCAAGAGGTTTGATAGAGGGGACGGTAGCTGCTAAGGTCTTATCGTCCCGAAAGCGAAGAGAGAAGGAAGACAGGAAATAAGGAGATGAAGAAGAAGGAGGAGGAGCAGAAGAGAGAAGAGAAAGATGGATACATCCGTCTTTATCATTAGGGAACAGGAAACTCTTCAACTCTTATCTCTTAATGAGAAAACAAGAGAGAGAGGAATTTCACAATGTTTCCACTTATCTTATCTCTTTCTTCCCCTGTTCCTCCTCCTCCCCCTCCTCTTGAATATTTCGCCTCTAATTTTCTCTCCCTTCTTCAGAGAGAGGAACTTCACAATGTTTCCTCTTATATTCTCTCCCACTTATCTTATCTCTTTCTTCCCCTGTTCCTCCTCCCCCTCCTCCTCTTGAATATTTCGCCTCTAATTTTCTCTCCCTCCTTCCTAACCCCCCATGGCTTCTCTTTTTCTTTCTCCTCATTCCTTCTCTCTTTCTCTCTCTCTCTATCTTTTTATCTTTTTCTCTCTCTCTTTTTCTCTCCCTCCTTCTATCTTTCTTCTTCTACCTCTCCCTCTCTCTCTCTCTCTATCTATCTATCTTTTTTATATCTCTCTCTCTTTTTCTCTCCCTCCTTCTATCTTTCTCCCTTTCTTCTTCCACCTCTCTCTCTCCCATCTTATCAGTGTTTCCTCTAGAGATGCCCATTATTATCACATGTGAGGCTATTTTCTCTCTTTCTTCTCCTTCTTCTTCCTTCTCCCTCTCTTTCGTCCTATGTATGTTTCTGTGTGTGTGTGTGTGTGTGTGTGTGTGTGTGTGTGTGTCTGTTTTTTTTTTTTTGAG
>NW_007399949.1:0-838 GCF_000475195.1 Diaphorina citri | reverse complement strand
GTAAGCACATACCAAATATATTACCTAAACAGTCTAAACAATGTAATAAAACCAATAATATAAGTAATAAAGGGTATCTCTGAAAGGGTAACGAAAAAAATGTAAAAGAATTGAAATTTAAAGTATATGTACCTATTTAGACGAAGTTTAAAATAACCAAATTCAGAAGCTAAAACGGGCAATATCCTTAAATATTTTCCCTCTGATTCCTCTGAATCTGAAGAATACTGTCAATGCTCTGTATAAATATAAGGACTTTAACGGACGGATAGATGAACTGCCATCCATTATTCTTTGATACTCAATAGATACTTACTCCCCCTCTCTCGCTCTCTCTCTCTTAATTTCCAAAATAATCAACCACAATGAGAAAGATAAAAACAAAAATATTTGTCATGGGTTTTACTTTCTATACTTTCTAATTCTAATTTAGAACAGAAGATAAAGCGAAAAAGACGATTCTTTCTAAATCTTTTGAGACTTTTCTAAAGCGTTTGATTTCCTGTCTCGGATGTTTTCAAGCTTTTACATTAATCACATCGAGACATTCAATTAAAAAAGTAAAAACGGGTTATTCACTCCATCCAATTGCCACAACTATTACTTTGTTACGTTAGGTAAGTTATATTTTTCACTCAGGGTAACTTTTCATCAAGTTTCTGCAACTTATGTGCTTGCATCTTGTCAAACAATTCTCCACGGGGAGAAAGCAAACACATTATGACATTTTAATAAAATAGACATTCTATTTGCATTTCGCAAAACTCATTTAACTTCATTGCTGCCACACAACTCATGCGAACTTTTAATGACAACCGCATTCACAGAAACGTCAACA
>NW_007399947.1:0-838 GCF_000475195.1 Diaphorina citri | reverse complement strand
CCTTTTTCCCTAGGTGTTTAGTGTTTCGCTGGAGTAGCAACTGGAAGTTTCCTGTACCCCTTTTTCATAATCTTGTAGAAAACGCGCATTTTCCTTTCCCAATTTTCATGGTGGGGAATAGGGAAATAGAACATTGTACTATTTCCCATCATTATCACCTGAAAATTAGTTTCCTGTAAGTATTTACTTAATGCGTGTAGAAAACGCGCATTTTCCTTTCCCAATTTTCGTGGTGGGGAATAGGGAAATAGAGCATTGTACTATTTATTTCCCATCATTATCACCTGAAAATTACGAAAGGAAAATACGATTAAACCTATGCATCACCCAACCTATTATTGACAATGGGATGCTCTATGAAAAAATTGGAAGTTTATTCGTAATGAAATCTCCCTTTTTTTCTCTCCCTCGTTTTGTGTGATTATAATTTTATTCATAGGTATTTTGACCCTTAATATTTCTGTAAGCATTATTAAGTTGTAATGTTATTTATATTCTTGTATGGAGATTTATGGTGTTTTTCTTTTTTGTTTTCTTTTCTTTCTAGGCCTCATTGCACTCGTATGAAAATACGCATTTTAAGTCTGACAATTCGCATAGAAACACAAAGACTTTTTTCAATGCATAGTGAGTGAAAAATACTATTCGAGGTAGTGTTTTATGAACTAAAAAAAGCCAGCCTAGTTGGCTCGGAGGGTAGCGCGTCTGCCTTCTTGGGCGCTAGGCCGCGGGTTCGATTCTCGCCTCAGAAAATAAATGCAGGGCCCTCAGAAAATAAATGCACACCACGAAGCATCTTCACTTGAAAATGAAGGAGCAAGTACGAAATGTACTGCGT
>NW_007399946.1:0-838 GCF_000475195.1 Diaphorina citri | reverse complement strand
TATGATGGAACGGGCATATGATGACTCTAACTAGGAATATGATGGAACGGGCATATGATGACTCTAACTAGGAATATGTTGCTTGTAAGAGTTGACCAGTGACCACTTGTCCAGTGAAAAGATGAATGGCGGATGAACCTAATATGTAGAATTCGGTAGATGTGTGAATGACTAATAGGTAGGTGTACCAGCTATGCAAGACCGGTAGGTACACATATACCTATATTAAGAATTACAGGGCCGTATCCAGGATTTTGTCAATGGGGGGCGGCCGGCGGGCTCCAAACAGTGATGTACCGGGGTGGATGCTCCAAATTTTCAGAGTCTGGCCTACAGTACAGTACAGGAGAAAAATAAACTCGAGTAGGAGGGGGCCTCCCCCTGTTTACGGCCCTGATGAATGACCGGTTTCGGTAGGTACCTACATTACCTACATAGTTACAGTTGACTGGTAAGGTGGTAGGTACCAAAGTACTAAGTTACGGATGAATGGTACATAGATACATGGTGGTATTCATATTACCGGTTGAGTCCGTTGAGTGGTAGGTATAAATAGCTATACCACTACAGAAGGATGGGTCTGTGAAACATATGTTTTACTACAGATGTCTGTGAAACATGTGTCGTGTCACCTAGTGATCTAGAATCCGCCTGCAATCATTTTGTCGTAATCGTTCTTCTTTACGTCTCAATCATAACTTTACAAACTACATAGCTTTAACTCTTTTTTTTTTTCGAAGAGGTATGATAAAAGGAACTCTTTTTTTTTTTAAGAGTTTGACAGAGGGAACTGTAACTGCTATGGTCTTATCGTCCCGAAATCGAAGAGAGAAGGAAG
>NW_007399945.1:0-839 GCF_000475195.1 Diaphorina citri | reverse complement strand
TATGTTAAAAAACGAACAATTGATTAGCAAAAATTCAATTCATTAATCTGTACATTTTATGTTTATCATTTTGCTTGTACAATTGTTTTTTACCATGTTTTGTAATTATTGTTAAATAAAAGTAATATCATTACCATTACCATTACCATTACCATTGCATTGAAAAATGTGTGACCGGGAATCAACTGCACACATGCACAATTTCATGTGGGTCTATTGTCTCATGTTGATTACAAACACCACGTTGTTTTGCGCTAGTCCATTTTTGGACGGTTTTCTGAATTTGGGATCTCAAAAGATGAAATCCACATGGGATTTGTTGGTTGATCAGCGGTTTTAAATGCTGTTTCTTCTTTAAGGTGTGTCCACACATAGTCGACGACCGTCGATCGATCATCGGTCGATGTGGATCGACAGTCTATGTGTGGACACACCATTAGAGTTTAGAGTCAACATGAAACTGTAGACCCGAGCGTTACTTTTTTATTTTGCTTTTAGCATTTTAGTTTTTCTCACATATTTCCTTCTGGGATCAATGCAATCATGTAGAGCTCGACTGCACGACATTTTTTGATTGATAACAATGAGGCTCAAGTAGAATTTAGATGACTTTTGGGTACAGAACTACACGCAATGCAAGCACATGAATTTTTATTTAGGTTGAGCTAGGTATTTGACTTCTACTTATGGTTTAACAAAAATTACAAAATTAACAGAACTGGGTATTTTTTACTACCTATCACCATAGGTAGGTAATAAGTTATTGAAAAGATCAAAATGTCTGTAGGTAACTGACTACTCGGTGGTATAGAAGTAGGAAATTCTATGACAATAATAGG
>NW_007399944.1:0-839 GCF_000475195.1 Diaphorina citri | reverse complement strand
AGAGAATTGTTTAGATCAACCACCATAGCACGTTTGGCAACCATCGACAACGATGACGCCACACAATGATGATGATGATGATGATGATGATGATGATGATATATTAGGTACCTACCTACTAGCAAAAGATATTTTTTTTCTCAAGAGGTTTGATAGCGGAAACTGTAACGGCTGGGGCCTTATCGTTCCGAAATCGAAGAGAGAAGGAAGACAGGGTAGGAGAAAGCCAGCCGTTCCGAGAACGAGCTTTATCCCTGCAGGATAAAATCCGCCACGGGTGGGAATCGAACCCGCGGCCTAGCGCTTACAAGGCAGACACGCTACCCACTAAGCTAACTAGGCTGGCTGCATTATTATTTTTTTCACACTTTTAGTACAGCCGGCACAAGTGAGTCCAAAACTCCAAGCATGAAGGAAGAACTACTTAGGTATTACTTATGGCTGGAAATAGAAACCATCATCTCGGTGTTTGGCAGTTAAAAAGATATCTTTTCTTTATTCTGCCATCACCATTCGGCTACAGTTGAAGCTGCTACAACAGAACAACTTATTGACCGACCGGTCATCACGTCATCAGTATTACATAATCCCTGCGCCAAGTCCAATATCGTATGGACTCGGCTTGTAACGTGATGAAGTTAGGAGGGTGCCATGTGTTCCTACATGAGGACTTATAAGGGGGGGCGCCAAGACTAGCTCTGGGTTATGTAATCTCCCCCATGGGGTTATGTAAAGCCACATCATCGGATGGAATTTGTACGAAAGTTGAGAACTTTTAATAAAACACAATGCGAATTCTTGCCAGCCAGGTTAGCTAGGAAGGTGCCTGCCTTTTAAGC
>NW_007399943.1:0-839 GCF_000475195.1 Diaphorina citri | reverse complement strand
GCCCTCAAGGCATTAGACCTACCAAACTTGAGTGAGTTCTTTTTATTTTACCTAGGTAACTCTAAATTGGATGAATCAACTAGGAAACAGTTTGAACTCTCATTGGGCAAACATGAAATTCCCACATTTCACAAATTATTGGAATTTGCTCAGAATCATAATAAAATTCTCAATAGACTTCAATGTCTGAATAGTGGTACTGGTAGTTGTGAGAATTCTACTAGAGTTAGGCCCAAGATTCAACATACTGCTAGTAAGCGTGGAACTTCTCACACCTTTGTAATGAGAGGTAATATGTGTGTTCTCTGTTCTGAGGAACATCCATTGTTCAAATGTAATAAATTTTTGAAATTGTCCCCACAGGAGAGATATGGTGTAGTCAAGCAGCATGACTTATGTGTTAATTGTTTGGGTACAGGGCACAAAGCTAACAATTGTCCGAGCAAATCCAATTGTAATATTTGTCAGTTCAGACACAATACATTGCTTCACTTCAATAGAAATGGTCAGGTTAGTACAAAATCAGCTTCTGCTTGCAATAATTTGGTTCAACCCTCGTCAGCAGACAATGTGCCAGGTACAAGTGCTACAAATGTAGCTAGCCAATGCATGTCTCTCTCGGTACATACATCACAGCCAAAACATTGTAAACTTTACCTATGAAATATACAAGACCTTGTTTAGACTGCGGGAGTAAAGGGACTTTTCAGTCTCATTCTGGCAGTATAACCAGGGTATATTCTATTCTATTAATAGAGTGTATTTGTAGCGAAACAATAAATTGATCATTACCTGTCGTGTGGTCGGTATACTATAGTACACATCCAAGTTGACCGGTC
>NW_007399942.1:0-839 GCF_000475195.1 Diaphorina citri | reverse complement strand
GTCGCGCTGCGCGCTCCCGGGGGCTTCGCGGGGTTGTGCATGCGGTCGCGCTGCGCGCTCCCGGGGCTTTGCGGGGTTATGCATAGGGTCGCGCTGCGCGCTCAAATATTCCCTTTATAATTTCTGTTCCAGCTGATCCACATTCGTCCGCCAGTCAAGACCACAATTTCCGGTTAACCACAGCTATAGTGTGGTTAAATGTGTCAAACGCAGCGTCCACGGTAAAATTATTCATTTATTTTTTAATTAACCATTCACAGTGGTGTAGTGGTTAGCGCAGTGGAAGGGACTTCGGGGGTGAATTTTATCCTAAACGTATAGAGTTTGTGTACCATTTATTCGCCATGACGACGACGACAACGAGAACAAAGACGACAACAAATCCATCAAGAAGAAAATCCAGGCAGATCTCAAATATCTGAACAGACAAACCGAGAAGTTCAAACAGCGCCGGAAGAAGAAGAAAAAACCGGACGCAAACGCCAAGAAAATTTCCCCAAACAAGAGGCGTCTGGCGAATATGTTGTTCATACCTAATCTCTAATCTCTCTATTTCATGTAACAATCCCCGATCCCTATTTCACATAACAATGATTCCTTATCTTCGAGCCCTTGAAATACTGTCTCTCATTAACTGTCTTCATACATTGTTTCAAATAAATATCTCTTGAACAACAACTGTCTCTCATTAACTGTCTTCATACATTGTTTCAAATAAATATCTCTTGAACAACTGTCTCTCATTAACTGTCTTCATACGTATACATTGTTTCAAATAAATATCTCTTGAACAACTGTCTCTCATTAACTGTCTTCATACATTGTTTCAAATAAATATC
>NW_007399941.1:0-839 GCF_000475195.1 Diaphorina citri | reverse complement strand
TGCCAAAGTTTTCATGGAATCCGGGATCCGGTTGTGAACTTGAGAAGTTTCATTCATGTACTTTCACTATGAGACCCCCTAGCCCTAGACCTTCTACTTGTTCCACTCATGCATTCATTCATTATCTACACTCTGTTATTGATTTCCAGTAGTTGTGGTTTTTGGGCTTCACCACAAAGTTCACCGGTATGACTTATGTTTCGGCCTATTCTTTTAGATTTCAAATCTAAAGTGTCTGGTAAACGAGTAGGTATAAAGTCAACACATTGCCCAATGATTTTGTTGAAATATATGTTGTCCAGCAAATTACGGAAACAATATTAAGTTAATGACAGTCTTTCAATAAGAGAAATTAAAGTGCTCTAGAAAATAATCTTCCTCGACAATTATTACCAAACATAATATTGTAGAAAAAGATAGCTCGTTTTTCAGACTCTTTAGCGTCCTCAAGAGAGTTCTTCTCTTAGATTCATTCATCTTCTTATTGCTAGTTGTGGTTTTTGGGCTTCACCACAAAGTTCACCGGTATGACTTATGTTCGGCCTATTCTTTTAGATTTCAAATCTAGAGTGTCTGGCAAACGAGTAGGTATAAAGTCAACACATTGCCCAATGATTTTGTTGAAATATATGTTGTCCAGCAAATTATGGAAAACAATATTAAGTTAATGACAGTCTTTTAATAAGAGAAATTAAAGTGCTCTAGAAAATAATGTTCCTCGACAATTATTACCAAACATAGGTAATTGTAGAAAAAGATAGCTCGTTTTTCAGACTCTTTAGCGTCCTCAAGAAAGTTCTTCTCTTAGATTCATTCATCTTCTTATTGCTTCCTTTTTG
>NW_007399940.1:0-839 GCF_000475195.1 Diaphorina citri | reverse complement strand
CCATTGGTCCGTGTGTGTGTCTGTCTGTAAACAAAATATCTCGAGAACGGTAAGAGCTAGAGATATGAAATTTGATATGTAGCTGTCAAATGTAACAAGGATGCGACACGAAACTTTTGGTTAAGACCGGAGCAGCACTTGGCGGTTTTCGGTGTAATTTAACAATATCTCGGGAACAGTATGAGCTAGAGCCTTGAAATTTGGTACGTAATTCATAAATGTGACAAGGATGCAACACAAAACGTTTGGTTGAGATAGGTGCCGCGCTTGGCGGTATTTTGACCGCTTTTGGACAGATTTCAACCGTTTTTTGGCGGTTTTGAGCTATACCGACTAAATGGTTAGAGATATTGTAAAAGAACACTCAAATAAGCATCATTCAATAGGCTAAGGAAAGTCGTGTGATGTTCACACCATATTTTTACTTATCTTATCCTATAGGAAGGAAAGTTATTAAATTACAATATCCCGTAATAGGAAACATGGATAAACGGGGAAAGAATTGTCAGTCCATCGGATTCCCAATTTGACAGGTTCCACTGAATTTGCTTTAGATTTACCCATAGGTGACCCGTAGGGCTCTTTATCTTGGTGAGTTTTACTAATTCATAATTTCCGCATGTAAAATTACCTAAATAATAAAAAACCCAGACTAATTCTAAGGTTGAGGCCTAGGTGTAGGGACAAACAGTCCTAAAAGTCGGGTTTAGCTTAAACGAATCCTAAGCTTTCCTCTTAATCTGCGCACAATATATGAATGAGTGAAGGTTGCCCTAATTATAGTTCTAGACTCCGTCACTGTATTGACGACTATTGACACTATATTAACATGCTTGTGT
>NW_007399939.1:0-839 GCF_000475195.1 Diaphorina citri | reverse complement strand
CAGCTCTTGTTGTATGTTTTATATCAGCTGTTCTCTTCCAGTTTGATGATGTCCATGAAACACATTGTAAGGTGAGAAGTGAGAGTCAACTGAAGTCATGCTCAAGTTTTTTTTTGTACTATAGAAAAAAAGACATAATAAAATTATATATTTGTAGTAAGGAGAAAAATTCTAGTTACAAAACAATGTTATTCACTTCCAGGTATACAACATTGTACCTTCCATTAGTGCAGTCACTGGGATCAGTCCTCAACGATATCTCTGGCGTACATTCATTGCTTTACACTTGGCACCACGTTACCTCATTGCTATTGTTTACAATGCCCAGATGTCCTCTGCATTGAGCAAGCATAAAACACTTGTTTCTCTGAGTTTTTGGCTGAGTGTAATAGAGGTTTCAGCTCTTGCTGGGACAACATACATTTCAAATTTAGACAATTTCCGTAAGTATGCTAGAATAGAATTTAACAGAACTGAATTGTTCCCAGGAGGAGGGGCCTTTGTTATTTTTCCTATAAACTGAACATAAAACCTTCTTGGGAAAAATTGCACAATTTAAATAGGGCTACTAAATTTTAACCATGTACTTAAACAGGGCTAGGAAGTATTGATCCAAAAGGACAAACATATTAAGCCCAATCCCCACTTAACATCCAGGTCAGTATTTACATCACAAAAGTGACCTGCACTTATAGTGGGTATTAGACTAAACTGTTATTTTCCACCATTTCAACTACTTTATTTAATTTTCCCTGAAATTGACTACCTTTCCTTTCAGTAACCACATGTTGCTCCTGAGTACTTCCTTCCTTTGAACTCCTCCTTCCTTTTGGTATTGG
>NW_007399938.1:0-839 GCF_000475195.1 Diaphorina citri | reverse complement strand
GGAACCAGATTCTAGCTTGGATTTCAGCAGATTTCAACTGAAAACATGTTATTATCTTTATTTCCAGTTAGGCCGTGGGTGAGTTCAAAAGAAACGTCGCCGTCGCGCGTTGGTACCAGTAAAACTATCAACGCGTTTTACGAAGTCGGATTAACTTCAGGTTGGTTTCAATTCTGGATTGAACTGGGTATTAAGTATAGATCAGTCCTAGATCGATCTCAATTCTGATTTGGTAAACCCCGCTCTAGCAACACAACTCATTTTTCTTAATTTTTTCAAGAGGTTTAATAGAGGGAACTTGTAATAAAAGAGGTCGTATTATCCCGAAATCGAAGAGAGAAGGAGGACAGGATAAAGCAAAGACGATACCTATAAGTTAATAGAGGGAACTTGTAATAAAAGAGGTCGTATTATCCCGAAATCGAAGAGAGAAGGAGGACAGGATAAAGCAAAGACGATACCTACCTACAAATAATAATTAGTTATATTGATGAGATTGATAACTGAAGTTGAAGTATTGAACAAGATTTCAATTCAAGATTTCTCTTCAGAGTCTTCACAAGCAAAATAATGACTGAAGTTGAAGTATTGAACAAGATTTCAATTCAAGATTTCTCTTCAGAGTCTTCACAAGCAAAATAAAAAAACATTTTTACTCTGAAAACAAATCATCACTACTCAAAAAGAAATTAGTTTGGTTAGCATAAAATAATGTGTAAATATTCAATAAGTCAATACCTTAATGTAGAGTGAGTAAAACTTAATGTTTTAACTTTCTTTCAAATAGGTAAGTAAGTGATAACTGACTCTGCTCTCTGAAGCACATGTTCACATGCATC
>NW_007399937.1:0-839 GCF_000475195.1 Diaphorina citri | reverse complement strand
GCCATTTTAATCATCAAAATTTCATCTACATGATGCCGTTTATTTCATTCCTTAATTCCCAGCCGTTTCTGAGACATAAGCGTGGTTCGCAAATCACGAACCACCCTGTATATTAAAAAAAATTGCCTGTGGCGCTGAAATATTTGCATTCGATCAATCTTTTTTTTTTTCTCTCTGAAGACTGTAGAGTGTAGACCAATATTACGTGGTTCGCAAATCACGAACCACCCTGTATATTAAAAAAAATTGCCTGTGGCGCTGAAATATTTGCATTCGATCAATCTTTTTTTTTCTCTCTGAAGACTGTAGAGTGTAGACCAATATTAAAAAAAAATCGCCTGTGGCACTTAAATTGTGCGCTTTGAAAAGATTGCCTGCGGCACTGAAGATTTAAATTTTGGTCGGACTGCGCTCCTGAGAGGTTAAAGGCCTGTCAACAAATTCGCCTGCGGCGCTCTAATTTATTTTGCTCCTTTTAGTATTCGGTTGTGATAATTAAGGAGGAAAAAATGTGTCAAAGTATCTAAGAATTATGTATAAGAATAGGTAGTTGCCTGTCCTCTCTCACCTTAACCTGTATCTCCTTCCAAAATCCAGGTCACCTCCGTCCACGGAGAACCATTTTCCATTTCCCTTAATATTTTTTTTTACATTCGCAACTTCTTGCACTTACTTACTTGGGAAAGAGCAAAAAAGGCAAATGTAAAAATTGTAATGTAAACAGCAAAATGTTCAAACTTTCAAATTTCAAAAAGTTTATTATTTTTTTTTTTAAGAGGTTTGACAGAGGGAACTGTAACTGCTAGGGTCTTATCGTCCCGAAATCGAAGAGAGAAGGA
>NW_007399936.1:0-839 GCF_000475195.1 Diaphorina citri | reverse complement strand
AAGAAAAGATCGGTCATGCCATTGCTAACAAAAATATCAGTGAAGGAAATGTTAACACCATGAACAAAAACATGTCTCATATGGTTAAAGAAGTTGCTTTAGAAGTCGCAGGAAAAGCCGAAAGAAAATGTAATAAGAAGATATCAGATGAAACGAAGGCATTGATGGACAGACGAAGAACAATGAGGCTTAAAATAAATGACGTAGTAAACAACATAGTGTACAGAACTTTATGTAAAACAATCAGAAAGAAACTCAGAGAGGATTTGAGAAAATACAACACAAACATAGTACAGAAAGCGATTGAAGACAACAAAAGTTTAAAACAAGCAAAGAAAAAGCTAAGCATAGGGAAAAACCAAATATTTACACTGAAAAAAGGAAACGGCGAAACAACCAACAATCCGAAGGAGATCATTGAAATCGTTGAATTATTCTACAACAATCTGTATGGAGATGTCAACAAAGAACTTTTGACTATAGATAGCACCGATTCGGATGTACCACCCATTACAGAGAATGAAGTCTGGAAAGTCATAAAGAAAATGAAACGAGGAAAAAGTCCAGGTGAAGACGGAGTTTCTATTGACATCTTAAAAGAAGCTGGGACCGAGTTTTACATCTTAATGGCAGAGCTGTATAATAAATGTTTAAGAACGTGTGACATACCTGAAGACTGGAAAAATGCTTTGATGATACTAATTCATAAGAAAGGTGATAAGAATGACATTGCCAATTACAGGCCAATCAGCTTACTATCTGTAATGTACAAGATCTTCACAGGAGTGTTAGTTAACAGAATTGATGATGACTTAGAAAGAACTCAATCAAAAGAACAA
>NW_007399935.1:0-839 GCF_000475195.1 Diaphorina citri | reverse complement strand
TTCATTTTTTTTTTTTTTCAAATACGTATTCCGCAAATGTAATAGAAAGTCGTGTGATGTTCACACCAGATTTTTTTTATTGTACCCATTTTTTTATTTTATTTTTATTATATCTTTTTGAATAAATGACGTAAAAACTCGGAAGCATAAACTGTACCTACCTCTAATGTCATACAATAACAATGAAAACTAGGTCAGGCAGAATATTGCGATGAAATCCCCGAGTACTCCTGAATAAATAACGGGGTACCTCCTGTGTTTATTCAGCACTCCCAGCTTCCTATCCCCATTATGTGTCCCTCAGTTCCCGCTGTACCCATTATGTGTCCCCACTCCCAGCTTCCCATCCCCGTTATGTGTCCCTCAGTTCCCGCTGCACCCTCTGATAACAAATGTGTCCCCGCTGTACCCGTTTCGTCAACTTCCATGATGAATTTTCATAGGCAATGAAAATAAACATCGCAGACAATGCGTCAAATCCGCCCTCACTCTAACCCTTTATCAAACAAGAAGATTTTTATTTTTTAGGGAATGGTACTTACATGTAACATGTTTCGTTTTGGCACTAAAATCTGACCATCGAAAATTTGACCCGATTACATTACTTTCCTTCCTATAGGATAAGGAAAGTAAAAAATCTGGTGTGAACATCACACGACTTTCCTTATCCTATTGAATGATGCTTATTTGAGTGTTCTTTTACCCTAACTTTTACAATATCTCTAACCGTTTTGTTGCTATAGCTGAAAACCGCCAAAATAGGTCGAAATCTGTCCAAAAGCGGTCAAAATACCGCCAAGCGCAGCAACCATCTCAACCAAACATTTTGTGTTGCATCC